>NW_027106719.1:42551-46451 GCF_000696795.3 Halyomorpha halys
TATAAATAAGAATGATTAATTTGAATATTCAAGACATAACCTATATACATAAGATAAAAAATAACGGAACAATCTAAAAATTTATATTATTGGAACTTAACTGATACAAAAAAATAATTCATACATTATGAAATTAAATATAAAAATGTTCCTATATAATATAATATATATATAATAATGTTCCTATATTGCTGTATTGCTGTATTAAATATATTTATACAAATAAAAAACTGTGTAGAAAATGTGTGAACTAGTATAGTATAAGTAAGAAACCTATTTTGAAATTCATAAACAATTAAAGATTGAAAATTGAAGATTTTAATAATTTATATGAAGAAAAATTATAGACGATAAAATATATCGATTTTTAAAAATTAAAACGTATCCTTTAAAAATAAAAGTGTTTTTTTAAAAGTAATTATTTGAATTTAAAAATAGAAATAAAAACCTCCAAGTGGGAACCGTTAAAATTGTTAACTCGGCATAATTTATGTTAAATTCTAACCTTATTATCATTTAATAACTAATCTCATTTATTCGAAAGGGGCCTAGAATTATCTATTTTTATAAGGGCTTTAAGTATCGGTTTCTTTGAATAATTATTTTAGAATAAATATGATAGAATTCAAAAATAATAAGAGCACTTAAATACAATTATTTACAAACTGTTCTTTTTTTTTTCTAACATTCATAAACCAAACTAGAAACCTCCAATACACTATGAGAGAATAATAAATCGATTACTTTATAATAATTAAATTAATAGACACATTAAATAATGGACAAGCAATGTGACAATTCATAAAGTAAAAAAATTGCTTTAGAATAAACAACGGCATAATTATTTGAATAATAATAAATTAAATAATAATGGATATTATTATGATTCTAATAAAATAAATGAGCCTGTCACAGTGGTTATTATTAGTATTGCAAAAAATTATTTTATTATATCCATAGAATTAATAAATACTACATTATTGTTAAAAAAACATTAAGTTTCAGTCCTTCAATCATGATGATAGAACATTTTTGACAATAGAGGTAAAAATTTAAATGAATAACAGCCATTAAATACAGTGTATACAATGGTGATTGACCCAATTACCAAATTTTATAACAATATTTTAATTTTCTTTTTGTAATGATTGAGATGAAGAAAACTTCCAATTAGAATAAATGCTATTCTATATTTTGACATTTCGGGATATTGTCCCACACTTATGTACTATTGTATCCTCATATTTGCCAATTTTATCGATATCTATTATTTTCTTATCTATAAACATTTTTTTTTATAACCACATTATTTGAAGTAATATAACTACATGAGTATAGGATAATATCCTGAAACGTTGCAAAATATAGAATGGTATATATTCTAATTGGAACTTTTCTTCACCTCAACAATTTAAAAAATTAATACAATCAACTTCCTAATAAAGAAAATCCAGAATAAAATTCATTATTTTTAATTGAAACTCGTGCAAGACTTTATTACAATGTTTTAATTTATATTTCCAAAATTTCAACTGAAAATCCCTTCTTCATTACTATAACTACTGTACAAAATATGAAGATTATATAACATATCGATATAAAATGATATTCAATATCACCAGAAAATTCAGTAAGAAAAATAGCAAACGGTATTTGTTCTAAAAATAAAAGATACAAGTATACTCATAACCTTCCAATACCACTGTCTCAATAATGTAGCGCTCAATACAATTTCTCATAAATCAAACAAAATACAATTATTTGATGAACTTTCATTATATACAAAAATTATCATTTCCAGCAAAAGGTGATAAACTATGAAAACTAAAATACTTCAATTTTTATTATATTAAAAGAATATTTTTTTTTTTACTTAGCATGTTGAAAATACTAATTTTAGAATCAAAAAGCAAAAGATATGAAGAAGATTATGGTGAAGCATTTTTTTAAACGATTATCTGGAGTGCAAAAATTAAAATAATTCTTCATTCCAACAAAAATATCAATTACAAATGAAATATAAAGGTAATCTAATCATTGAGAATTTTTGGGAACTGAATATATTTTGATTATTCTCTGGGCCAGAGAATAAAAAAATCATGACATGATTTACGCTTATTACACTTTGCTTATTTCAAATTAATCAGCTAACTACCAAGAAAAAAAATGCCAAGTATCATCTGTGAATGGATATGGTTATAAAATTCGTTCTGTACTTTCAAGAGACTTGATAAATTAAAATTGTATCAATAGCATCCTTCGTGACGAGAAAGGATTGTATCCTTAATATTAATATTATAATATATAATATAACAAAAGTATTTGAAATTCTAAAAACAAATAGAAGTATAGTATGGCCGAGGTTATGGAGGACTTCTGGGGATCGAATACGGAAAGCGCAATAAAGGACCCACCAGGTCATTTATTTATTGTTTATACTCATTTTTTTTTTACTGCAAATAAAAAAATAAATACTAAAAACTGAAAATAATTTATCTTATACATCCAGTATGAAAAATACGTCGTAATATTCTATTAGATCATGCTTCTTCGACAAAAATGTTTATTTTTCAATGATATCAATAATAGATTTTCGATCAAATATTTGTTTAGTAATTTTTATTATATTATCGAGTAAACAAGCCTTACCGATTTGTTTTACACTAAAATGGTTGTAGATTTTGATTTTTTTTTTTTTCGTACCCTCCATTGAAAATAAGGAATAGTTATGTACAATGATGTCAGTTGATGATGTAGATTTTGATTCAGCTTTCTTTTATTGTTTATTATATTTACATATTTCATTAACCTTTATGTTGAAAATATTATCGAAAACAAATTGTATTTATGAGAATGTATATTCAGTCGAAAATTTTATTTCTAGATTCGTTCGAAATATTTTTTCTTTTTTTAGTGGTTAAAAATTAATCTGAGGCCCAGCTGTGAAGACATTTTTTTAAATTTACTTTTTCACACGAATAGAATGCCGTTTTCATAACATATAATTCCATCAGAATGTTCTATAATTCAACTATTTCATTTTAAAAATCGGTTATAAACAATTTCGTGATTACAACTAATGTTTTTATATGACTTATACAATTTTGGAATCCATCCTTTATTTTAAATTAAAAACCAATTTACTATAATATCCCGAGCTATAAACTCTCTTTGTTAGTCAAAAACTACTTCTGTTTTTCATATTAATTGAAGCATTGTGTGAACCTTTCCCACTCTTTTAGCACCAGTAGTAATAGATGTTCTTCTTGTATTTTACGACTACAATAATTCAAACATGTCTTTAGTATCTTGAGAACCCTCTTCCATCAATCCTACACCCATTTATAAGAGAACACATTAAATTCTTCTGTTCACTAACTACCCATGTTCAGTTTAATCGGCTGTTCCAATCCATTAAACCGCTATCTGTTACAGTTAACTACAATAATTAGATCAACCTTTCTCACAAGTTTCCAGATCCCTCCTACAGAGCACTTATGTAGTTCACTAAGGGAAGAACAGTCCCTTGCGACCGATATCCGGTTCCGACAACTTCATGGGAGAGTTCTCACAGATGAACTATATCCCATTTCTCTGCCTTTATGTAAAGATATTGAAGACAATAGCTTAAGAATTTTAAGGTTCGAAAGCGATAACAATCTTATGAATAGAACTCTTCATTGGACAATACTGTAATGTCTTCCTATACTTCAACAATACCTAATTATAACTGTAAGATGTTTAACACAATATTAATTACATGAATTCCAAATGAAAAAAAAAAAACAGAATTTATAGTGATAAATGTTTGGGTTAGTAATAAAACTATTCCCTGACACATAATAACTACTAAATCTCTCTCTCTCTCTCTCTCTCTCTCTCTCTATATATATATATATA
>NW_027106719.1:46501-58014 GCF_000696795.3 Halyomorpha halys
TTTAAAAAAATAGTATATGCTAAAAATTGTACAACAAAAATTTATTCAATTCATTTAAAAATTTTAATTTAAACTTTTTATATTGTTTTTTTTTAAATCAACATTTTTTATTTTCTTCACGCTAACGTTTAATTCCTTAAAAAAGGAATTCAAATTAGATAACCCAAGTAAATCAAACTAACTTGGAGCCAAATGAGTTCTGTGGGCAGGTTTGAAGACGTTATGGAAATGTTTCTCATTTATGTTCTTTAACCGGGCCCTTTATGTTACGGACTAAGAGTAAGTTACTAACATTCTGGTACTATATTCACAACTTCTGTTTTTTTTTCTCATCGTAGGGCGTGCCTACGATAAGAAAATAAGATATACAAAGTTGGGAAACGTCACCTAAATAAAGTTGTATTATTGATTGATCCTCAAGACTAACCAATATATATATTTTTCTTTGTTATAACTCGAAAACTATGTTACCATTGAAAATTATACAAAAAAAATTAAATACAGTACTTCCTGGCCTAACCCCTCATGGGTTGTAGTGGTAGAGATTTTTATAATTAAAAAAAAACTAAATTTATAATATATTAATTATTATTTTAGTTTTTAAATTTAAAAACAACAAATTTTAAGCTATAATTTTAATTCGAATGATTTTTTGTTTAAGAGCTCTGTTTTGAGCCAAGTCGAAATTATAAAACGAAATGTAGTCCAGTCAAATGAGGACCAGAAAGAGTCCTCAGAAATGACATTTGATGCCGCAGAGTTCAAATTTGTAATTCGTTACAATTTTCAAGACTTCACCAAAACTTACAGCATAGGTTTTTAAGTAATTATTTACATTATATCTCTTCAAAACTATAAGTGTGTGATCTTTATTAGGTCACAAAAAAGTTATATCAACAATATGAAGTAGTTTTTTTTTTTGTTTTTTTCGGCGTAGAATTCGAAAAGATGACAATTGGAAAAGTGGAAAACTTCTGAGTAGCTAATCTTCCAACTTCAATTGGCTCATCCGCCATGTCTGCTACATTTCCCAGCAAGTAGAAATCGATACTGAACTATTCAAGACACCATTTCTAATCTCAACTTCAAAATATTTCGGAATGTTTTTTTTTCTAGACTTCTATCGAAGACATACAGGTCTAGAGTGGGAACTCCAACTTACTTTTTTCTTCTACGGGTAAGCTCAGTCATTAATTTCTAGTTACGTCAGTGGAGTTTGTCATGAAATCTGTAATAAGTATGATGGTCCTAAAACCAGAAGTATTTATATTCGTGCAATGTAATTTATTTAATAAAATTAATTCAGACTGTCTAAGTATAATTAATTTTATAGGATTAATAGTGCATATCCTATTAATACGCTGGTGGAAGAGGTTGGTCTTATTTTCGTTCTTTTTTACGCTGCATACACGTTATAAAACGGCTGGATAAAACCCAGTACTTGCAATAAGTAAATTATTTCTAAATTAAGATAAGGGACATAAATTGAATACAAATTTTTCTTTGAATTTTTCCATGAATAAGAATACAATTTTTTCTTAATTTTATTCCCAAAAAAATCTAATTTAGTGACGCTTTGGCCTTTTCACTTTTTTCCATTTTCAAAGGTCTTTTAACTACTTCTTCACCCTACCCATGTCATTAAAATAGTTTAGTATTGTAAATACAACTACATGGAAGAATTAGTTGACATTTTTCTTATTTTGTTATGAATAAAAAAAAATAAATAAATAGAATAATTTGATAAGCATGCGACCGACCTTAAATTTCATAGTAGTTACTATAAATAAAAAAATGTATTTCATACCCTATGACCACACAAAGTACGATCCAATACATTAAATCTATTATTCATTTGAATTATAACATTGTCATTTATTTAAAACATTTAAAAATATAGGAAATGATGAAATCTACCTTTACCTAGAAGATTACTGGAGAGAGAAAAAGGGGAAGGGAGGTGATTCGATCAGCGATATACAACGATCACCTCGTTAATCCTCGGGGTGATGGGTCAGGCAACCATTTTTATGAACCTCTGAAGGCCCAGGAGGGTCGTCCCACACAAGAATCAATCAGTCCACGTGGTAGAGGAAAAAAGGTCTTTTTCTCTTTACACTTGTTTGTTTGTTATTGAATTTTATATTCTCAATACACTCAAATCGAAATGTATTACCTCTCAGATTTAAATTACCAAATACTAGGGATGAGTTTCAAATTTGAATAATGAAATGAGATTAAAACAGAAATTGGAAATGAAAATCGGGATAAAATTTTGTTTAATTTAATTATAACACAAAAGGCGAGTAGGAAATTTGGTAAAACTTAACTGCTCAGTAATAAACGTTTTTAGGGAAGTTTTGAGGCGAAATATAATCCCTATTTTTTTTTTCTTTTCGTTTGATATTTATGTAGATGTAGAAGCTTCAAAATTATTTTACTAATCTTTTTATATAATAATGGAGCATAACTATTTATTTTTAACTCCTAAATATGCTTAAATCTGCGAAATTTGGAAGGTTTACTCCTTCATTTTTTTTTTTTTAATGTTTAATACTATATTCTGTCTTATATTTATATACAATGGTAACAAGGATTATAAATCTCATTTAAACTATATTTACAAATATATGAATTAAATAATAATAAAATAAAAAATAGAAAATAAATAAAAACAAAATTAAACTTAAAATAAAGTACATCATGAACACAAATCACAATCAATTATATTTACATTCAGCCTGGAGAACATCAAACCGAGCTTTTCCCTTTCTTGTGGAGGAAAGAGCAGGACTCCGAAAGTTCCCGGTGCTTCTCTCTGAACCGCGTCACTAGTATTAAAAGCCAGTGGAGAATGAGTGAGGAAGATACTCCATTAGTCTAATTAGTTATTTTGAGCAGAAGGGTATATAGGGTATTGAGCAGGTATCTGGAGGTAATCTTAATTTTGTTATCAAAATTCAGTTTAATCACGTTCTGAAGTAGGTAATTTTTTTTTAATAATTTATTTATTGTTATGTACAACTGTATACAAATACAAGTATACAACAAGTAAATTTGCTGTAGGTGACTTAGTAACATGATAAAAACATGTGGAGAATCTACCCACTGATAGAACCCCAATAACATTTCTAGAGGAGAAGATCTCGAGGCCATCTTCTTTTCAGACGCCTAGGAGAATTATTAGGTAATGAAGGAGAAGCCAGGTTAGAAACAAGTGGATTTGGGTGGTTAAGAAGTTTATCCAGTTCTGGCCAAATCGGCAACATATGGAACATTGAGGTCCTGGTGGATGACTTGAATTGTGACAAAGTAAGGAACATTAAGGATTTTACGAAGGATTTTGGACTGTAAGAATTGGATTCGAGAGGAAATCGCAGTAGAGCCCCAAAGCTCAACTCCGTATGTCCAGATAGGCCTTATAATAGTCATGTAGATCAGTCTTTTGTAATGGATTGGCAGGTAATTTTAAATCCAATAGTTCGTTAATACTTGAAGATACGACTAGCCCAAGAAATTTTATCAGAATACGACGTATATCAAATAGCTGAAGTCTGTAAGTATGTGTTTAACAGTTCTTGGTACGTTACATGTTGGTCTAGATGTTCCTGACAGTAACTATTCTTGTGTTAGTCGAGTATATCCAATTCGTTGACTATGCAGAACTACTTTGTAGCGTCTGTTCCATGGAAACAATATACTCTTAATTTTTTTATATTGTGTTGGTCCAAGTTGCAATTCATTTAATATTTGTATTTTCAATATAAGATAAAGTCGTTGTGGGGTCAATCAAAGCAGTCAGGTTGTGGGAACAAAACCATCGGAAGTTTTGAGTTAAAGATTTCTTTTCCGCTTTGGTTTCGGGAAAATGCTATTTATTGGTTGCGGGAAAAGACTTTACCAAGTAGTCACATGATGTATTCAATTAAAATGGTAACAGATTTCAGTTTGTTGCCTTTTCTAATAAAAAACGTTTTTTCAGAAGTGTCTTTATGGGGTACGGTATGTTTAACTGTTTGGTCAGATGTAATGTCAATATGAGGAGTTCTGTCTCTAGTCAGCTTGATTTAATCTTTTGTGTTTCATTCTTAATAATGCTTTAATTAGTGACTTTGGATTTTTAAATCTTCCAATAATTTATTTACTCATTGATTTTCATATGATTTTTTAAAATTATTTTTCATTCCATTTGACTAACAATTTAAACTTGATACAAGTCAAACATACTCAAAAATTAAATTAATCCTGGATACGCACTGTGAAGGAGTTGTTAAATAAAAGGGAGGATAACACAGAGAATTTTCTCTCATTAATTAAACTCATCCTCTGGCGGAAAAGTTCCTCTAAGCCGGATCTGCATCAACCGCAAGACTTTATTATTTTTCTAGGTTTCTCACTTTTCCGAGTTTAATCAAAGACAGTGATATCAAGATATGAACACAGCGATAAATCATCCTCCAGATGAAACTAAGTTTTAATTTCCCCATTTTAATTCGAAATTCCTCCCATTTCAAAACCTTCATCCAAACTAATTTTCACTATATCAACGTCACTCGCTTTTAATTAGATTCCCTTTTGACTTTCGGCTTTCGAGATGGATAAGATTCTTAATGAAGCATTGTGTGGAATAGTTTTGTGTAAACTAATGTACATATCTTAATAATTTAAGATGTAAAACATATTATAAATATAATCATATGTGTAAATAACATATTATGTTATTTTTACATACTTATTCAATTACCTATATAATTTTTAATTTTCCACTTCATTCATCACTTTAATTTCATTCTGTACAATTATTTACTATATGTCATTCTGTTTATATTTTATTTTTTTTATTCATTGGTTGTTATATTGTTCTTTGTTCTTAGCCCTGATGAAGACTAGAAATTCTAACCGAAACGTTGGCACCGCTTTCCCCTACCATCTTCTGTATATAAATGGAAGTTGGTCTGAAGTGATTGGTTTTGGAAATTATCTTGTATCTTATAATAGTGACCGTAACTGCGATTACTATTTTCTATGTACCTTATCCCTAAAAAAAAGTAATATTTTTTTTATCTGTAATATTATGACAATTAAATCAAAAACTGTGACTTCAGAATGAAATACATGGCTTGCGAAAAATTATATTGTTAACTTACTGAGGGAAAATATCTTCAGTGGACACTTCTAATTGATTGTATGAATTGTTGAATATCAACAACACTGAACGTTAAGAAAACAAACACTCTTGAGGTTTCAATTGATAGAGATTATAGGGGAGCACAAGGTAGTAAGTAGATAATATAATAAAATTATGTAAATATTTTAATATAAAAATTTACAGTGACGTATCGAGTCTGACCAAATACATGTACTCTTAAAGCCAACACATATTAAAGTTATGATCTTTCAATATAGAATTCTAATATTCTATCATCTATCTTTAAATTCCTTAGCTTTATTTAAACACAATTCCTAGTTTCTTCAAGGAGAAATATGTACTGAATATTTGGCCTCATTTGTTGGCCATCTTCGAGGCCAAGTAAAACAAGATACAGTTATGAATGCATGTAAAAACCCAAGAATAAACATAAATGTAACAAGAAAAACACAAAATAATGTGAAATAAAAAGTACTTATAGTAAAATATGAAAAATTGTAGAAGTATTTGTAAGTATATAAAAATAACCAGTAACCCCCCCACTAATCTGTTGGAGCCGGAACCGAGAAATCCCCGTTTAGTCTGAGGTGTACAATAGAGAGAAAAAATCTGTTAATTTAACTATTTTATTAGGTAAAAATAAAAATACATATCCATAAATAATTTTTATATTAATATAATATTCACTAATTTTTTATAAAGTTAAATTTATGAATTGAGCAAAACCTTTACTGTATAAAGTGTCAACGCTAATCGTCATTAGTTTATACTGAGTTTTCTTTTTTTATTAAAACATAAATATTACTTTAAAAATTACTTTTAAACGTATCTATGTACACTGGAAATACCTTTAAAAAAGTAAATTTTTTTTTTATTAATTATATTAAGGATATGTAAAAAAAGAGATTTTTTTGTGTAATTTAGATTTTTTTGGGTAATCAATTTTTTTGTTTATCTTTTCAAGATATTATTAGCTGTATTTAGTCTGTTCATCTTATTTGCCTATTAAGTAGAAGTAACATTATCTTTATTGTTTAAACAGGTCAATCTAGTGGAAAAAATAATGTTTTTTTTCTTTTTACCACTAGTTGATCCGGCTAGTTAAACTGGTTTCTACTGTATATGGAAACTGTTAAATGTTCTGTTTATGTAACTTTGCATATAAAAATGATGTAGAATAAAAATTAAAACAATGAGAAATTAATAAAAGATATAATAGGATACTAAAAATATAGTATATAAGTAAAAGTAAAGATATAACAGTTATATAAGCCGAAAAATTATAACAGGAAATAATATAATATGATGATAACCGTAAGTTAATATCATTTAATAGTAATAATGTATCTATCTATCTAGATATTTAAACCATTAATTATTAGTCATGCTTTTATATACAAGGACATGAGAAACGCAGTATATGCATCTTAGTGTATAAGAAACTGTGAAAAGCATCGCGAACTATCATTAGAATCAATAGATAAAAATTCAAGAAAAACATTTTACAAAAATCCATTTCCGGTTACTTGCAGTTAAAGGTGCAGTTACCAGTGAAGTGGTGAGTGGGATGCGCTGGGATCTTATGAGCTCGGCCCTACCCCTCACACGTGGGGGATAGAGTGTTCATTTTCTTTATCCTTTTGTTTGTATATATTTAGACAGAGATTTTATTTATTTTCAATCTAATTGTTTTTTTCATTTATTTATTTATTTTTATTCTTATGATATTTTATTTTAGTATGAATGTGATCAGTCATCACTATAACCTATTGCCCAACAACGTGGTGGCAGATTGTAATATCTATCAATAAATAAAGTTTTGAATTAAAAAAAAAAAAAACTGCAGTTGCTTACAAGGAAGGAAATCCAACCTTATATCTAACAATGAAGCCCATACTTATGCAAAAATTATTTTATAAACTCTGTATTTATCTATTTTTATTATTTCTATTTTTCTTTCTTCTCAAATTATTTTTTCAATATATAAGTTATTTATATTATTAATTCCATAAATATTGTTTTGTTTTTTATTTTATTCATTCTTTAATTAAAGATGTATTAATATTATTATGATTAATGTTTTTTACTATTTTTTTTAATTTAATTTCAGATTGGCCTGGTGGGCCTTACATGGTTAATGTAAAAGGTAAATTTTTTTTTTGATAATTAATTAAAATAAAACAGAAAAAGATTAAATAATAATCCTTAATAAAAGATAGAAGTAAAGTTTTTCTTGTTTTAAAAGTTAAAATTATAAAAGGGGATGATTTCAATGACTCAGATATGTACATATACATAGGAGTAAAATGACAGTTTATTACTCTCGAGAGCCATCGTCGCAGAACTTACGACCAGGGGTCTGTGATAAAAGTGAGAGAGGAACAAGCTATTGGGAGAAAGTGGGACGGCCGCGCCTTTTAAAAAAAAAATAGAAAAGAAGAAATCTCTCTCATCTTTTTCATCAGCGGGATCGATCTCGCACCCAGTGCAAAAATCACGACAGATTGCACCGCGCTAATTAGGGTTCCGAGTAATTAGATTTTGCTTTTCGTGACCTGAGAACACGTAATGTTTCTAAGAAAGTGTTCTCATGCGGAAATATGCAGCCGTAATAACAATGTAATGTGAAAAAAAGATCTCACAGAAGTGGGAAACGAATAGCGTGGAAGGTAGTTTCATTGATGTTATCACCAGAAGTAATCTAAACTAACACTAGTAAATGACATCATATATACTAACTGATGGTGTAATGACCTCATATACACTAACTGATGGTGTAATGACGTCACATACACTAACTGATGGTGTAATGACATTATATACACTAACTAATGATATAATAGCATACTTCAATAGGAGATAATGTGCTACCTTTTCTAGTTTATTTGATCAAGTAAAGAGAAATCTTGTCCTGACAGATGGACAATATGACAGACGGGCATCCAGAATGACAGTAAAATCATAGGCGGACTTCAGAATCGTTGTTTAATTTTAATATTGGATTGACGAGAAAATTTTTTAATTTAAGTAATTGACGATTTTACTTAATTCATTATAACTGAATTAATTTGATCTAATTGTTTTTTAAATTAAATTGGAAAGTATACACAGAAATTTGAAGGAGGCTGTGAATGCTTCATTAATTTTTTTTTTTTATAACCCCCTTCTTAGTCATTTCTGACATACAGAGGGCGTAAGGGAGGAGTTATCTACCATCATCACCCTATTCCAACCAATGTGGGGAATCTAGTTTTTTTTTACCACAGAAATAAAATTTGGCCCTCGGTGCCGCACAATGGTGGAAAACTGCTGTTTTTGAGGAAAAACCTCCAAATAGTTAAATCCTCAGTAATTCTCATTAATTTCTATTTTATTCAACGAGCTGAATTCAATAGAATACCTTTTATAAACATTTAATTTTAATATTTTCAAGTGAAAGAACGTAAATCTTAATTTTTCCAACAATTTTTTTTCCTTATTTTAAATAAAATGTTATTTTAATTCACAAGATACGTTCCACTTTATTATTGCAGGTAAATGCAATAATAATGGGTACATATTTTTTTTGTTCATTACTAATGAAAAGTGACATTGAACAAGATATTAACTGTTTGGTTACTCCTATACAAGCATGTGACAGTACAAGGGTCTTCGGATTCACTTCAGTCTGCTTTTTGAATGATAACTGTCATTCCAACTAACCTTGTAGGTTCCTTACAGACAGTTTTAATTACAATCTTCCTCTTCTTTTTAGAATTATTTTTTAAACCACTTAAAATTTTCTTATACCCAGGAGTTGTCCTGTTCTTTTACATGGTAAGATAAAACGGGTATCCACCTTTGTTAACACTGGTCACTGCAAGATTATGTTAGTTTTGTTTTTTATATAATTAAATTATCTTTCAAAAGAGCGGATATAATTTTTCAGATATGTGGATTTGAGTTATTCCAAAACCTTTTTTTTTTTTGCTTATGTTTTTTTTTTTAAACCAATATTAATGAACATCTACTGAATAAGTATAACCGCCAGTATTAATTTAAACTTCATAGGCATACTCGTTTTTACGATACATTGATCATTAATTCAGTGAATGATTAGTAGCTGACACTTACATTCTGGTATTCTATAATAAAGATTTTCCTATTATAGTGGATTTATTTTTCTAAATAATGCTTTAACTTCTATTAAATACTAATACTATGGATACTCTTAATAGCTGATAAATTATAAAATAATAAAGATTTTTTAAAAAATTCAAAATAGTTTATACGAATTAAGCATAACACAAATAGGAGTAATATGGATATTAATGTACATACATTATAACCAACTTAGTTGATATATTGTGGTATATGTCCTGAAGATGAGGCATTGATCACAATGTTGTAAACTCAGTGATGTGAACTAATATTTGCTAATAACGGTTACAGAAAATTATTGATAAAACCTTAATATTTATTAGTAAAATAAAATAACAGAAGTATTTTAGAAGTAGAATTCATTATAATAATAATTGGAGAAAACGAAGGTTCGATACTGATACTACCAATCGTTAATATATATCTGTTCAGTGAAGCCGCTCCAAACACAAATATACTAAATAAGTTTTAATGCTATCCTCCCATGAACGTTTCGGCCTAGTAATCCTCGGACGTTTACTTGTCGATTCAGTGTTTAGTAACGTTTTGGGGATTACTCGTTCCTTACTCGTCCATCTTATTTATTTCATAGATCAAGAAAAATGTTTATCCAAACAATTGAAAATTAATTAGACGAACGCAAAAATAATGCCGTTAATATCTTATCAGTTCTTCGCATTCGTGTAACAAAATGATTTCTGCCATCTGAAAGCGGATTAGAGGTTCCGAATCTAGACTTAAAACATAATAAGTAGTGTGTATAACATTTTACCTACTATGACTTAGTACTGGTAACTACTTAATATTTTTTGTATTTTATTTTTAGTATGCATTGTGATATATCACAACTATTTCTTATGAATGACCCTTAATTGTAGCTTTTCACAGTTGACAATTCAATTTCATCTAACTATACATTTTAGGATAAATTAATATTTAAATTTTATGGATGAAATCTTATTAACATAATTCCTCAGGTAATCAAAAAAGTAAAAAACAATTTTAATAAGATTATCGATAACTCCGGATTAAGTGAACAAATAAACCTGAAAATAAACTGAAGTCTAGAAATCCATCTCAAGTAGCTCACTTATCAGTTAATTAAGCTCTGTAACAAAAACATTAATTACTAAGTTCATCTTCAAGACAGTGCTTTCTCTAAACAATTAACTCCAGTGATTTTCTCTTAGCTGACACACTATTACACAGCATACCGATCCATTGCAGAGCAGAAAACACTTTTCATGCTGACTAACATTTTAAATTATTTATGATATGAATTTATGACACTTATCGAGGGAGGGAAACCAAATTATAAATTCCCTTAGCTAAAAAAGTGTAGTCGTTTGGACCTTAAATAATGAGTGTGCTTGTGAGTGTTTGTGTTTGCGCGACTTAAAGCAACATCAACTTCTAATTCTAATTTCTAATATTTTAATGTTTTTTTTTTTTTCGGTCAAGACTCTCATTGGAGTCCAATACTGCCTAACCATGGTTGGGGGTCAAGTTTCTCTGTTTGTGGGACCGCCACTCAATGAAAAAAGTTATAGTTCCAGGGGCGTAATGTAATATAGTCCGCTATAGGTTAAACTTTTACATCCAAAAATAAATGATGTTCCCACAATACCCTGAAAAAAATTTCTATTTCAAGTGTCCATTATCGTTTCTGAAAACGTTCAGTTCCAGTTTTCTGATCCACTTTCTGTAATTTGTACATACTGCCACACACATGCCCCCTTCATAACAAAACGTAAAACGAAAGATTGAATAAATATTTTAATTTTATTCATTTTTAACTTTTACGTTAGTTTCTTTTTTTTTTTTTTTTATTCATTTCGCATTTTTTAAAATTGATTATCTGGGAGTACGAAAAAGTGTAAAAAAGTAGAAATAATAAACTAAATGTTGATTAACAGACATTTAATAATTTTTATAATTTAAAAAAGTTGCAGTAATAGAAGTTTAAAGGTATTTTTATTGCTCGTATTTATTTCCTTAACTCTCTTTAGAAATAATAACTTACCTTCAACTGTCAGATAAGGAATAAGTAGTGTTTTTGGGACATATTAACAATAAATGTCTTTTTATTCAGTAAATATCATTTGGATAGTCGGATGGGTCGGAGGGGTTAGCCTCACACGCATTTGTCTGCTTCTGAACAATTTAAAAAATAAAAAAGTAATACGAAAATAAAAATTTAAATGAAAAAGTGAAAACGTAAAAT
>NW_027106719.1:58568-62698 GCF_000696795.3 Halyomorpha halys
CATTTCCATAAAGAAAATATTCAATTTTTAAATCACCAATTCATTGACGGATAATTTCAATTTTTTGCACATTTTTGATTCATAGGATGCGTTCAAGATTTTTAATAATTTCTTTGAGAAGTATATTTACAATGTGATTTTGGGATTCAAAAAGACAAAAGAGAATGGAATAAAAATGTGGGTAAAGGTAAAGTGGAATTACAGAAAGGTATAGAAAGTAAATCATTAGTTAATTAGGTACTCCTAAGTTCCAATTAAACTCTTTTCATTTTTTATTTCACATGTATCAGTAATTTCCGATATTCGTTATTATTAGAATACTCTTGGTTTAGTCCCTGATTCACGGTGATACGAAACCTTACAACGTACGATGCTCGATGCACGGATTTTTCCCATGGGCTAGTGCCCAACTACGATTTCCTATTGCCTAATAACATTCAATCCAAAGTTGGTGCAAACTTCCATAACATGATGTATAAACGGCTTTAAGTACGCCACTAGAATTTTAAACTTCAACAACTCTAATTTTATTCTAAGCATTTTTATCGAGACATATAACCTCACTCAACAACATCCAAAAACCATTAAAACATTATATTATAATATATTAAAGAAATCAACATTTTTTATAACTGGATTTTCCTTTCAGGAAGTTGATTATACTACTTTTTTTTAATTATGAAGTGAATAAAACTTCCATTTAGAATATAAACTATTATATACTTTGTGATTGTACAACGTTTCGGGATATTATCCCATATTCATATTCTATTGTATACTAAAATTGTAACAATTAAGGTATTCTTATCAACAATTTTTATCTATATAAAATAAAACAAAGTGAAAAATAGTTTATTATTGTGGGAATAGGTCCCTTCAGAACAATTACAAAGGTAATTTTAATTTTATAATAACATATAATGGCAAAAAAACAGTGTAGCCACACTTAATTATAACTTATATACAAAGAAGGAAAAACAAATTAATTAAAAAACTAACTGACTAAATTAAAAAAAAAAGAAAAAAAAAAAAGGTAATTACAAAACATCTGTACTATGATAACAATGGATTAGATTGATGAAGTAAAAGGTAGTTAAATAGAAGGGTTTCAAGGGAGGGAAGGGTTGGTGCTTGACGTATGTTAGAGGGAATGGAGTTCCAGAGATATACAGCTCGGATAAAAAATGATATATCGAACGGAGCAGTTCTGTGAGGTGGAGGGTAGATATCAGATGTATACATTTAAAATTATTGTAATCATATTTACTTCATATTTGTCATTTTGAAATCTTGTCATCTATACACATATAGTCTAAACATTATCTATAACTACATTATTTAAATTAAAATCTTTCACTAGTGGTGCGTTCATTTATCTCTGTGGCACGAACCAGTGCTCTATATTAGCCATTACCTCTTTGGGCATAACATTATACTCAATATACTGTTGTATTTTTTTACTTCCTTATTCATATGTCTAATTCTAATCCATTTTGCAATTTAAGTTAAAAATTATGATTTTATACGATTGGACGATTTTATTTCCGAATATTTTACTTCATTTTTTTATCTTTATATAGCCAGACTATTTATTATATTGGCATAAATGTTTTTTGTCTGTTTTATAGTTTACTGTGTTGTTAATAATTTTAATTAGATGAATTGTTTCTTTAAGCCTTCTGCTTTTAGTTTTTTCATGTCTATTTATATCATGTATAATGCGGTGCAATTTATATTTTTGACGTTCTTAAAGTTTGTGATGTGTTGTTTGATCTTGTTTTCCAGTTTTTTGGATATCTCTCTAATATAAATTTTTAAAATTGTCTCAATAAAGCTTATACATTGCATTTAACTTTTCCAGTTTATCTATTTTGTCTTTCATGTAAGATAGTTGGCATTGTAACTTATTATAATTGTATAAGCCAGTTTTAATATTTGTATGATCATATTCTACTACATATATAATATTTTATATTCTTATACTTAACCTCAATAATTAAAAAAATTATTTATAACAATTATTAATTAAAATTATGATATATTACACAACTATTCAAGAAATCTGACAATTTCGAATTGAACTTATGTTTGCTGGCTACTCAAAAGGATTACTGAGTGGTCTTTATGATCTCGACAGATGATAAATGGGATTTGAGATCGGTCTTAGAGGACAATGATAATTCTGGCTGTAAATTGGACGGCGTGCTACAAATTAGAGCGGGGACTCTATGGCTTATTCCGAGTTCAAATGAAACGAATAATTTGTCATTCCAAGAGGGTAAGGGAGGGGGAAACAAAATACTATAAACTTTGAGAACAATCCTTGACTAGAAATATGGCTTTCTTTTATTAAATATTGTTTCGATTTATTATTGTTGATATTAATTCGAAAAGAAAAATAACCTTGAAAAGCTAAAGAAAAATTGAAATATATTTACACACAACAATATTATTATGGTAAAATACCAGTGTGGTCGCTCAACGTGAACTATGAGAGGATATAGTGAAAAAGGTTTTTATTTTGTTATTATTTGTTGTTTTTTCTTCTGAATATAATTTACTGATGACAATAGAATTAATTTGTTTTACGTTCATATTCTACAAGTAATGCATACAAGTAGATAAAAAAAACAAAAAAAAACAAATTTCAATAAAAAAATAAAGACATCAATAATTTTATCTAAATGTATCTTCCTACAAAAACCAGGTGGTTGAGCAATAAGACATAATCGCAAACAGAAAATTAAAGAGACCGACCATTTTGGAATAGTAATATTCAGGGTCTAGAATACTCTGAATTAATCGATAAGCATTGTTAAGAAATAAAAATCGACCTGGAAACGTTTAAATTAAAAAAAAAAATGTTGAATAAAAAATATTTTAAATAAACCTTCTTCTAAATCTTCAAAAAAGAGAATACTAGCACGTAACGAATCAAAAGTTATATACGTGTTATATAGCGAAATAATTAATAATAAAATACGTTTTCTTTACTTCTATTACAAAAGTTTCGGCCTATTTATTCATTTATTTTGTTGGTTAACATGAAGCTAAAAAAAACTCATAGGAAATTAGGCTACAAAAGCAATCTTTAAATGATAATAATCTAATTCTAATAATAATCATTGAACCATGATATAAATATAATGTATAAGATAAATACATTAATAAATTAAATAAAGATGATCAGAGTAATAAACAAAATTACCTAGTCAGTGAAGCTTAGGAAACTCAAGACAGGAGTTGAAGGTCTGATGTTATGCCAGGCACTTGTAAGGATCCGTTACATGGTTCTGATGAACATATACTCAACCTATAAAAAAACATTGCGTATATAGAACGTGTATATCTATTAGAAAAAAAAATAAAACATTTAACTCAGGAAAAACATTAGGAATAATAAAAAAAATATATATATATAAAACGACATTAGAAAACTCAAGTTTTATTTCCTTTTCGAGTAAGACAGTTTAATGAACATATATGGATGTAATTACCGATTATTGTCACAGGCATAGTTATAATTGTGTTTTCAGAAATAAAAAAGTTATAATGATAGATATGGTATACCACCATATATGATTTATTAATAAGAAAAAATGTAAAACTATTACGTCAAAAATCGATAGGGCTTGGCGAAATTTAATTAAACAGGTTTTAAAATATAAGTTTCAATATCAGAAGTTTATAGATATTTTTATTGGGTATTTTTATTTCCTGAACTCTCTTAAGGAGCAGTAAGATCCCCATAACTGCAACATTAAAAGCTACTAAATTTCTTTTGTTTTTTCAGATATATTTTTTAATATCTGTCGCTTTGGATGACAGATGTTAGATCCATTCTCTATTTTTAAATATTTCTAGGTTATTATATAGTAAAAGGTATATAGTATCATATATAATATAATAAGATAATATAATATAAGGTCTGTGAAATTGAGGAGATGCCTGAGGAATGGAGGGAGTATTTACTTATTCCCGTTCACAAGAAGGGGTCGACGACGGATTGTAATCTTAACTAGTCGAATCACGGTATACGCTGAAAAAATTATAGGAGACAACCAATGTGGTTTTAGGCGAAATCGTTCAACTATTGATCAATTTTTTTCAATAATGCAAATCTTGCAGAT
>NW_027106719.1:63053-63573 GCF_000696795.3 Halyomorpha halys
CGCGTTACCAAACTCCAGTAAGGAACTAGGTCTTGAAATAAATACGGATAAAACAAAATAGATGGTTAGCTGTAGGAACGCCAGCAATTTCGGTGATATAGATATATAGGAGAAAATACGTGTGAACAGGTAAATGTTTAAATATTTAGGTTCTACGGTAACTAGAAAAAAACGAAATTGATGAGGAAATAAAAGCTAGGTTGAAGGCGGGATTGTTTGTTATTTTTCAATTTCGAAACTGCTTAGTTCGGGAGGATTGCGTTAAAACTGGTTTAGTGAAATTGGGTTTGAAGGGGCGTCACTGGAAGGAAGCATGTAGAGAGCGATTAGTGGTATCAGCATCGAACCTTCGGGTTCGTTATGCCTTCATTTTAATTATTATTATTATACAGTGACATTTCCCTTCAAAACTAAATTTTTACAAATATGGACAGAGGATGTTCTCAAAATCTTGAATGTGAGCTTTTTTTGCTCAAAGCTACCGAGATATTGTCGCAATATGTTGGTCAAACTAGCTTCC
>NW_027106719.1:67163-68983 GCF_000696795.3 Halyomorpha halys
TATGGACAGAGGATGTTCTCAAAATCTTGGATGTGAGCTTTTTTTGCTCAAAGCTACCGAGATATTGTCGCAATATGTTGGTCAAACTAGCTTCCTCGAAAAAGAAGTCATTGCGATGTATTTTTATTCACGATAAAAATCTGGCCTGATGTTTGCAACGTTTTGAGTGCCATGCCGAAATTTTTCTTTTATAGTTTAATTAATTGTGAGGTGAAAAATTAAATGGTCAATTTTATTCAGTTTGCAGCAATTGAACCAAAAAGAGATCAAAATGTGCAATTTAAGAAACGTCGAATCTTCTCTGAAAATATACTGACCAATTTTGCAATCTGTTTTAAAATTTGTTGGTCTGTTTTTTAAATAAAACGATCTGATCATTAACTATAATTAAATAAAATATTAACTGGAGTAGCTCGTTTCGTCGGTTAAGTGGGACTATGCTCAGTGGTGTTTTGTCATCAAAATACTAATTTATATATTTAGTGATAAAAATGTATTTTGATCTTCAAAAACTAGTTTAAAATTATTGATATCATTCAAAGAAGGATTTTTTTTTTTTTTATTGTAGGTTAAATTCTGTCATATATTTTCCTAAAATGGTTATTGAGAACAGAAAGCACATTTACACTGCATGACAGAGAAATTAATTAAAAAAATAATAAAAAAAAATTAAACCAAATTAAGCTTAAAGCAAAACACCATTTTTGACTCATTCATTCCTATTCACAATATTTACATTTAACCTAGGAAACTCAAGCTGGTTCCCTCACTCGTTAAGGAAAACGCAGGACTTCAAACGATCTCTTCACCACGTAATTGGATTTTAAAGTCAGTTGCTATGGAAGGTATAATAATAAAAAAAAATACATAAATTTTGCTTGGTTGAATTTTACTCTAAACAAGTTGCTGAAATATGCCCCTCCCCCAAGTATATGCAACTGTCAATATATATAAAATATGTGTGTATTTATAATGCGGAGATAAATTTTTATAATGAAATATAATGTAAATTTACCTTCTTTTTTTAATATTTTCACACTGTCCTTCAAGCTACAGCTTTAACGATCCAACTTGTGGGCGTCAAGGTGTCGGCCCACACCTTTTTGTTTGACTATTCTCTTTTGCGGTTGAATATCGTTATAAAGATATAATATAAATATAAATCATGGTTAAGATTGCTAGGATCAATAAAGCATAAACCAGGTCAGATCATTTCCATTATATCTGCTCCAGTTATGCCCTCATATATTATCGCTGACGCAACTTAATCCCTGCAGCCTACCGGAGAAAGTTTGACAGCACTTTCATGATAATGGTTTTAAGCCAGGTTAATAGTTTTTACTGATATTTCGAATTGACATTACTGAATTTATAGTAATAAAATTTAATGGAAGTGAGGATAAAAAATGATAAATTTATTTCTTAATTTAAATTAGCTTTATTAACATTTTAAATATTTGTCAATTAATTTTTTTTAAGTTACTTATTTATTTCATCCCACACACTTAATATTGTTTGACAGCGCATGCGTCTAATTCATACAATTTTGGAAATGTAGGGACAATATTATAGTGTGGACTTGGAAATATTATAAACCACATATTACAGTCACTTTGGCGTTAGATATGTCAAGGGCATAAGCCTAGCGTGTCGTAGACAATATAAAATGAGACGTCTAAAATAGTCTTTAATATTTCACACGGGTAGGTTTGAAGCCACTTAGCATTGAATTTTCTCTTTCCCCAGTTGCTTTGTAATAAATAGATGAATGAAATTTTTGTTAATAAAAAACTTTTGTTAATTGTCAATTTAAGTCATTT
>NW_027106719.1:70703-74619 GCF_000696795.3 Halyomorpha halys
TAATTTTTCATTGATTCATCGATTTAAACCAAAATAGTTTGAGCTGTTTTGGGGAAAATAATTGTGCAAAATTAATTCAATTAAGTGGCACTTCTGGTGGGTCGATAAGAAATTATCCACGATCGCAATCCTTTCCAATACTATATATTCCTATATAGTATATATAGGCGAGTGAAAGAAAAAATACATCAACTATGAAATTACTTCTTTATTGATAGTTATTACATGTTAGCTACTGTTTTGTGATATTTAGATAAAATGAAAGGGGAAAAAATTATAAAATAAAGTAAAAATGGAGTGACATTATATCCAGAGATATGCTGTGCAATGTAGCAAACCAATATATTTAATACTAATACTAAATATAAAAAAAAAGCATTTCTCTATCGAGAAGTTATATTCCAGGACAAGTATAATTTTTTACTAACTTGATAAATTGAATATTTTTTTACACCTGAAAAGAATATGTATTTATTTAAACAGGGTCTTAATGCACAAACTGCATTAAAAAATTCAAATTCCCAGGTATTTTACTGGGACGATTGTGGAAACGTACATACGCAAGCTTTTTATTTTACGATTACTGCTCCGTTCCTATAGGTCGCAGCGTAATGGAATAAAACCTAAAAAACATCCTCAATAAACGACCAGTCTAACACAAAAAGAATTTTTAAATCGGAGGGAAAGTTCTTAATATCATTGCAACCAAACGCCATAAATTGCAGATACAATGTTGTTTTTGTTGAAAATTTGGAAAGAAAATGAATAAAGGTAATTTAGTTTTCAAATTTTACATTTTTAATCTCAATAAGCCCCTCATAAGTTGTATTTATCACTATTAAATTATATAAATAAATAAGATGCGAAAACTGTAGAAAAATAAATTAATGGAAGTATCTATAAACATTATCCATCAACTGTGCATTGAGATATTATCAACCAATGACGTCAGCAGAAGGTCAAGGAATATCTGAAACACGCAATGAACAATGATCTACTGAGTCTATCAGTATCAGCAGAATCCACAGCTTTTATATTAACTTCGTCTAAAATATTTGTCATGTAATTTTTTTTTTCATAATTTACTTATTATTATTGATTTTTCAGATATGGATCGGATATCTGAAGTTCGCGTCATAATACTTCGCAGAGTAGAGAATGTCACACATCAGGAAAGAAGTAAGGCACTTTCTGCCCTCTCAATATTTTATGAAGGGGGTGTTCTCTCGCCCTCCCCCCCAGTATTCCATAGTCATTTGCTTAAAAGTAACCCGTAAAATATTGAAAAAATGGTATACGTACATATAAAATCATAGTATAAATGACAATGAACGAAAACTCTTTGTAGAATTGAATTAATGTAAACAATGTTTTTGTCTTCTACGACTTTCCACACGTATGTTGCATAACCCCTGACTCAGTATAGTTTTTATGCCATGTGAAAACTGATGACTGGGTCACATCTTTACGTAGGACATTATGCTCCCCTTCTTATGTAATTCTGTTATCATGTAACAATCTTCGCCTCCACCACTCTTAAGTCTCTGCGACTATACTGTCTATCAGTTCCGAATGAATAGAATTTGATGATCCTTATTACAATGAAAATTTATAAAAAACTATGGAATAACTCATTATTGATTCTTATTAATTAGTTTTAATTTATTTTTAAATTATTGCATTAATATATTGTTGGAATTATCTATTAATAAAACTAATTCATTCTGATCTGTTATAAATTCATTTATATTTTAATTTTATATATTTATTTTTTAATTCTTTGAATTTATTTATTTTAACCTTAAATCCTAAAGCCCATCTAATATTTTTGCATTGTAATGCTAAAGGGAAGTGTCCTAGAATAAAACAAGAATATTATTATTTAAAATTATTGTATATATATTTTACACAACGCTCAATCGAGGGAATTGTAACCGGTAAATATAATTCAAGCTATGGCACTGTGGTGAATAAGGTGGATGTGTATGATTGTGGGAATTAGTAAGGAATGGATTCCTAAAATTTTAATAAACACTGGACCGATGCGTAAACGTCCGAGAGGTAGACTGAAACTTAGGTGGGGGGATAGCGTTGAATTTGATTTAGTAGATTTGAGTTTAGGGTGGAGTCAATGGGGAGATGTACGTAGAAGCTGATTGGTGGTATCGGCATCGAACCTTCAGGTCCGCTTTATTATGATTACTATTATTAATTTACATCTGTCTTTATATTTGTTCTATTGACATGCTATTGTTATACTCTAAAATTAGCTTTACCAACTCCATATATTTTTATTTTGACTCTGATGAACACCTGCAGTGTGGGTAGAAAATTATTTATAAATAGTTTAAACTATTTTTTAATTTTTTTTTTCTGGAATCTGGATCATCTCCTTCAATTAAGAAAAAGATTCAAACTAAAATTTCTTCAAACAATAAAGGGAAAAGAAAAAGAATTATGAAAAATATGGGCAGGGTTGCTGTCAAAAGAAACAAAAATAATTAACAATTTTTGTTTTTTTAAACCGCACACCCCTGATCATCTTCCTCATAATTTAAAATAATACGGCCAATTATTTATAAATAAATAAATAATAAACCTAACCATTGTAGTTCGACGAGATGGAGAAACAAGTTGAGCGAGACATTTCCGATCGCCAAACTCCAGTAAGGAACTAGGTCTTGAAATAAATACGGATAAAACAAAATAGATGGTTAGCTGTAGGAACGCCAGCAATTTCGGTGGTATGGATATAGGAAGAAATACGTTTGAACAGGTAAATGTTTATATATTTAGGTTCTACGGTAACTAGAAAAAAATGAAATTGATGAGGAAATAAAAGCTAGGTTGAAGGCGGGGAATGTTTATTATTTTTCAATTTCGTAACTGCTTAGTTCGCGCCTTCTATCGAAAAAATTAAAAATTAGAATTCACAAAACTATAATCCTTCCCAATGTTTTTTATGAATGCAAGACGTGGCTTGTTATACTAAGGGATGAACAGCGCATTATGGTTTTCGAAGATAGTGTATTACGTAAAATATTCGGACCGAAAAAAGATGAATTAACGGGAGAATTTAGAAGACTGCACAACAATGAATTAAGGGGCCTACACTCGATAAATATAATTATAGTTATATCATTGCGGCTTATAAGATGGGCGTGTAAGGTTGTAGTGCTTAGTAACGAGCGGATCTCTAAAATGGCCCTATGTAATTGTTCATTGTCAGTTTTTACATGTTAGTTACTGTTTTGTGATGTTTAGATAAAATGAAGTGATAAAAAATTATAAAATAATAAACACTGAACCGACGGGTAAACGTCCGAGGAGTATTGCGGATTCGTTATGCCTTCATTTTTATTATTATTATTATATAGTGATATTTCCCTTCAAAATTCAATTTTTACAAGTATGGACAGAGGATGTTCTCAAAATCTTGGATGTGAGCTTTTTTTGCTCAAAGCTACCGAGATATTGTCGCAATATGTTGGTAAAACTAGCTTCCTCGAAAAAGAAGTCATTGCGATGTATTTTTATTCACGATAAAAATCTGGCCTGATGTTTGCAACGTTTTGAGTGCCATGCCGAAATTTTTCTTTTATAGTTTAATTAATTGTGAGGTGAAAAATTAAATGGTCAATTTTATTCAGTTTGCAGCAATTGAACCAAAAAGAGATCAAAATGTGCAATTTAAGAAACGTCGAATCTTCTCTGAAAATATACTGACCAATTTTGCAATCTGTTTTAAAATTTGTTGGTCTGTTTTTTAAATAAAACGATCTGATCATTAACTATAATTAAATAAAATATTAACTGGAGTAGCTCGTTTCGTCGGTTAAGTGGGACTATGCTCAGTGGTGTTTTGTCATCAAAATACTAATTTATATATTTAGTGATAAAAATGTATTTTGATCTT
>NW_027106719.1:74669-98148 GCF_000696795.3 Halyomorpha halys
TTTATTTATTGCTATTTACAACTGTACATTATAATACATTTAGTAAATCTGATCTAAGTTAAATTGGAGTGTTACAGGAGTGTAGAGAAACTACCCATTGGTAGCACTCTAATGACATTTTAAATTAGCCGGTCTGGTGGCCATCTTCTTTTCTGGCACCTCGGAGGATTCTCAGGAATGGAAGAGGATGGAAGATTAGAAACTAGGGGGTTTGAGTGGTTAGAGAGTCTATAAGATGTATCTGGTTCGGGCTAGATTGGTTACATAGGAAACATTAAGGTCTATATGTATGATTTATTTGAGACAAAGTAAGGAGCATTTGAGGATTTTACGAAGGATTTTGGATTGTAAGGATTGAATACGAGAGGAATTCGAAGGTTTAGTGGAGCCCCAAAGCTCAACTCCATATCTCCAGATTGGCCTTATTACAGTCATGTAGATCAGTCTTTTGTAATGTGTTGGAAGTTTATATAAATATATAATAAATCAGGTTTGGCCTTAGCCCAAATTTTAGCTGTAAAGGATAAAAGACGTTATTTAAGATTTAAGTCGAGTCATTACTATTATTCAGCCTGGATCAATAAAGTATCAGATGCATTTTACAATAGAAAATCGATGTTTTTTTTTTTTTTATTTTATATATTTTAAAACCTTTTTAGAGGGAACCTTTCAGTTGAATAATCAACACAATTAGTGAATATGCCCGTAGAAATTAATTTAGGAGTAAGATTTTAAAGAAAGGCGAACAGAAGAAAGAATAACATTAACACCAAGAAGGCTTCAGAGTAAGGCCCCGCCTTAATTGGAGGGAGATCTTTAAAAGACTCTCAATAAGATTAATTGTAAATGACGTTACCAAGTTTTGTTTTTGAGGAATTAATTATATTTATAAAATAAATAATCACGACTATTAATAAACCCAAGAAAGGAAAACAGGGAGGAGACAACCAGACCTGCCTAATCTAGACACGAGTGTCTTATTAAAAGCAGTCCTAAAAGGTTTTGGAGTATTCTACGAAAGGATTGTAAGTAAAAAGGCTCTCCTCATTATATTACAAAGGAATTTATTCTCTTATCTTCGCCTAATTGATTCTTCGAACCCAATTATAAAACCTGTGAATCCCTCAATGAGAATTCTTAGATTTTGAATTTTTTTGTTGAATTTATGCCCGTTCTACTATGATCAATTAATACAAAGAATATATAACTTTAATAAACAGGTGAAATATACAGTAGGATTCGGTCCACACAACATTATATGATTTTATTTTCGATTATTTTATGCCTTTGAAATTTAATAGGTGTGAAACATGTCATTCATGAATGTATTGGTTATGTGAAACGAAACAAGGCACACACTGGAAAATAATGGAAAAATCATATTGCATAGTTCTTATATAATACTATACTGATTTTATATCTCTGTTAGTATTAGTTCTAATGTCTAATATTTATTTATAATAGTCTGGCTACAAAGAGACACTAATCAAAATATTGCCAGAATAAACTTAAATTTTTTTTTTATTGAAAATAATTAAACGAAAAATGTCTTAAGGATACATTTTTAACCCTCTTCTTTTGGCTACCAGTGAATAACAAGTCGATACCGACACCAATTACTATATTTTTTGATGATCCACTTTCGGGACATTTCTGACATACTAGGGGGGATCGTTATCTACAGGTTAACCATGGTTGGGAGAGGGGAAGGGGCCAAAGTTTAATTTCGTGGGACCGCCACAAAAATAAAAGCCGACCCCCTAGTTCGGGGTCAGTCCGGGTTCGAACTTTGCACTCAGGAGCCACTTAAAGTTGGCGCTTTAACTCCCTCGGCTACGAACGAACCGCCACCACAATCACAACTCCCGTCCAAACCCTAATCCACAATATTAGTCAACAATCCTCCCGCAAAGTTTTCACTCTTCCCCTCGGACGTCTACCCGTCATATCTGTGTTAACTACGTTTTTAGGGAAACGTTCGTTACTAAATCTATAAGCTTAAAAGACTATCTTATTTAAGCCCATCTTGTCTAAATAAAGCTGAGAATTTTCCTTTCTTCTCGATCTTGACAGATTTTTTGGAACTCTGTAAACGAAAACTTAATATTTATATTTATATTTAGAACACTAGTAGAGGGGTCCCTTCCCACTCGTGACAACGCAGACGGTGAGTAAGAGCCACAGTGCTCCCCTGCACACAGCGGATCCCACAACCTACCTTAAAATGCCCTTCAAACAAGGAAATGGCATTTATGTTTACTATGTGTTGTGTATTATAATGTGTATATGTAGTTTTGTTTGAAATAAAAAAATATATTTCAAATTCAATCTAGATTTTTTTCACAACAGTGTTTTTGCCAGCAAAATAACGATTCAAACTATCGATTAATAGTCATGCATTGATTCTGAAGAAATGTAGAAATAACCAGTCAAAGAGATGTTCCCGTGCCGTGAACAGGGTTGAAGATTAATTTTAATTTTAGTTTGTTAACCATCATTATTATTCATGAGGAATAGCTGAGAAAATAAACTTATAGTTTTGAACAAGTAACTCAAGTACAAAAAAATCTAAAATTTTTATAAGTAGCTAGAAAAGTGAGATAAAACAGTAACATAAAAAAAATGTCCATAAATTGATGGATAACTAATTTATAAAAAGATATATATATATATAAAATAATCAGGTATATCACTTTAAAAATGTATAAATATACATGTAATTTTTTATTTGACTAAGGAATTTTAACTCACGTTATTGAAGGGAAATAATTGACCTTAAAAATAGACGAAAATTTGATAATGTTTCATAAAACTAGCTTTTGAAAATGGTTGCTAAAAAAAAACCGTTTAGGCCATCAGCTTAACGATAGAACAGTTTAACTCTTTATAGGGCACTAGTAAACTCATCCGTTAACATTGGATGTTTATGAGAAATAAACGTGATCTATCTGAGATAGGTTCACCTGAAAATATTTTTCGTGTCTACGGTAAGATTCTGGTATTAGTATTCTACATCGTTTCCCGAAACATATTTGATAAAATATTTTAGATATATTCTATCTTGCTCAGATATTGAAGAAATAATTGATGATTAACACTCAATCGCTTATCTAATGCTCTGAAATAGATTTCTTCTGACATGATTCTGTTGTTTTTTTTAATATCTATTTTTAGTATAGAATTTTATCATAATTTTCATATATAAATTTATCATATCATATCATAATTTTATTATAAATTTCCAGAATTAACAAAAATTCTATTATCATTATTTTTATTATTGTGTTAGAACATAGTGAAATATTTTAAAGTAATCGGTTTCCATCTTCCATGCACTAATCAATAGTACAATAATTGCTCTTTTTTAAACAATTTCAAGTTTAAATGAATACCCAGCTCGAACTTGGAAGGGTGGAAAATTGATTTCAAAGATCTTCATATTTTTTACTAAATTACACTCATCTCACAACACACATTACATTACCACTATCAGACCTTTAAAATGCTTTTTCCAAATATATAAACTTATTTACTATCGTAGGCAATTATACCCAAATCGTATGTCATTAAAATCAAATATATTTATCAATTATTATCACATTTGACATCGATTAATTTCTAAATAATGGTTTTCTACTTAAAAATATTTATTGGAAGAAGAAAGTCCGGGTGGTGGTCAATAAAAATATCAAAATAGTAAAAGAAAACTATTGTTAACCAACATTTGCCCCCACTTCATTCAGTCAAGTACAAAAATGTAATATTCTTTCAATACAAATATTTATATTCTTATTTCATCAGATTAAGAATAATTAGTTATTTAAATGTTATTTACACTATTGCAGTCTTATCAAAAAACCTGCCTTCATCAGATTAGGACTCTGTTAAGAACATTTTTTTTTTATAATTAATAATTTTCATCTTTCTTTTTTATCAATTTAATTAATAATTTTTCTTGTTAAAAATTATATATCTAAAAAACAAATTATTTATAAGTATATATACATTTATATACACTACAATAATCCATTGATGAATATAGCGCATAACTGAGTGACTATTTCCTCAATGAGAACACAACATTTTATAGGGCGTGCCTTACTTTCAACAGATCACGCCCGCACTTACCGTTTTCATAAAATCTGTTCTTGGGGAAACGCTAAAAGGGAAATAAAAACAATAGAAAAAAAGGGAAATAAAAACCGTAGCGAAGAGAGTCTGTCATCGAATCTGTTAATTTAAATTGGACACGGCCGTTGTGAGTGGCCTCAGCCACAAACTGGTCACGTATTGCTGTTGATGTGAGGGTTCTTTCATTTTTTTATCGTGGGACAAATAGGTTACACACTCAATTACAGACTGATTTTATTTCTTCTCATGACATTTTCAACATTAATAACAATAATAATTTTACTCGTATAATTAATAAATAACCTATCTAATTTATTTTTCATTTTATTACTTAATTTTCTATTTATTTATTTGTTAATTTTATTTCTCACATATGGGAAGTAGAGTGGCTCAATTACACGGCACTGTGCCACTAACACAAAGTACCCCGGTTCGAATCCGGCTGTGACAGATAATTATTTATTCTGTTACTGTAGCCGTGATTCAACCCTATGAGTTCAGGAGCCCTCTGGTGTCTACTCAGTCCCATGAAGTGGTTACCCTTCATGGGGTATTCTGACCAAATCACCGCCTTGCACAACAGTTAGTCTAGTAACAGTACTTCCTTCTTGCCTTCCCAGTGGACTCTGTAAAAGGAATTTGTAAAACGAAAATGTATGCGCAAAACATATTCACTTCTGTAAAGAATTAGTAAAGCATGACTCAGATAATTGTGTAAACGATTCTTTAGTTTTTCACCATTGGTTTTCTACTTTCAAAATGGTTACAATCACCTATCTGTACTATTTTTCTTTGAATTTAGTCATCATTGTTCCTTACTTTTTTTATGTCCTACTTATTACTCGTCCATCTATAATTATATATCACATGTCTATTAAATCACCCCAAAAACCATGACTTAAGAGTTACCTTGTCTTTCCCCAAAATTTAACCCTTAAAGATATCAGAGTAAGGAATATCTGATATCCCAGTAGACTGCTCAAGTTTCTGCCGACGGAAAAGTCTAGACTAAATCAATAAATTCCATTTATTTTTCCAGCTTTGGAGTAGTTCACCAACACAAGGTGAAAAAAATAAAAATCACCTTCATGCCCTGTATGTTTTTTTAAAGAATTTAAAATATACCGTGTTTGTAGAAAAACTTTATTAGTGAAAAGCCATCGAACTAAAGATTAAAACCTTCTTTTTACCTTAGTTTTTTTACAGTAATTTTTTTTTAGTGATTGGCCATTTTGTTATTCTACATAAATTTTGGATGTACTTGGTCATATAATATTTGAAATAGACATATTTAATCCGAATTTAACGTAGGTGAAACCGCAGGACGAAGATAAAATTCAATACAAGATGTTGAATCGCTGCTTTGCTTCAATTGAAGCACATATATAAAAAAACAGTTTAATGTTGTTTTGAATTAGACGTATGCCAAATAATAATATGCACTTAGATTACTTTCCCTACTAGGGTCTGTCCTAAAGAGTTTTTACAAAGTAACACCGGATTACAGTACGTAAAACAGGAAAATAAAACTTTCTTTTGGCAGATAAACTACTACCGAAGGTGAGCAGTGAAACTGAAAGTCCTCGAATGTTAGTATTTAACATTGTATAACCTACAACTTGGGAAACCCAACATCAATCCGAAGACTGAAGCCAGATTGCTGCAGGACATTCCGATATAAATATATTATATTATATTTATTCATTCAGTTATTCACACTACTTCTAATTTATTTATTACTACTTTTTGTCTCTTTCGTCCTCTCTATTTCAAATTGACGTGTCTTATTTTTTTACCCATAAGAGGGCAATTGTTTTGTTAGGTCTACAAATGTCGTACTCTTTGTTATTAATTTTACTTTTCTCTTTTATTAAGAAGCATGATTTTTTAAAATTAAAACGTTGTATATAGTTAGGGGTGTCTTTGGTACGAGACTCCCCCATAGCCAATTGTTATTTAAAAAAAAATGTTACAGTTATACCAACTATGCTTGGCCAATCTGGTATTAAATAACTAAATTTAAAAAAAAACCTAATACAGAAGAAAAACTACAAAAAATGTTCTTTCGTATTGGTTTACCATTAAAGGAAAGAATTTTTTTTTTTTTATCTAAATTCAAAATCAAGATTGATTAGAAGAGTTAAAATAGTACTCAAATTACATAAAGATCATGCTCAAGGTTATCCCAAATTTGTTATCAGTTTCTTATTCTTTTGGAAATAAAAAACAAATTTAGACGATGAGTTTTATAAAAATTAACCCTGAATCTACGAAAATCCTAAATATTCCTAGAATTTATTTCAGGAATATTAAATGACCTGAGAAAAGAGGAACTTATAATATTACAGGGAGCATGATTGCTTTCAGAGCACAAAATTAATGTCGAGCAGGTAGGAGATTAATTTTAAACCAGCTTGGAAGGGGAAAACGAAGGAGATGAGAAAAATCTTTAAGTTCGGTTGAACGACATTGGACATTAATTAGTAATTGCTGTAATCGATATATGATATTAATCCATCATATATACAATTAATTCAACATTTCGTAAGAATCTGTCATCAACTTGAAAGGCACTCGAGTCTCCTCGTACGACCAAGAATATTCAAACTATAATGACGGGTAAAAAAACTAATAACATTTTTTGTTACCAAAATACAAAATATAGAAGTTTGTAAGTGTAATCAGTAACAGAAAAAATGTCTTGTATAAGGGTTATACAATTATTGCATTAAATTTGTTATTTATGCAATAAAAATATGTTAAAAAAATTAATTATAAAGGCTTATCCGGAGATTCGATGCCGATACTACCATTCGTTCTTAAAATACGAATCTTAAAATCTTTCTAGTGACGCCCCTCTTAACCCAAATCCACTAAATAGGTTTTAACGCAATCCTCCCATCTACGTTTCGGTTCAATGTTACTAAGCTAAAACCTTAAAAACCCATCTTACACGTCACAATGTTATACTGAATTATTTTTGCCGGATGTTCCCTCAATTAAGCGTTAGTTAGCCTTCTAAAATCTCTCGTAAATTCATCATTTTTCAGTCCAAATATTTTATGTAACAATTTATTTTAAAAAACCTAAAGGCGCTGTTCACCCCTTATTGTAAGAGGTCACGTCTCGCATCCATACAGAACAGTGGGAAATATAATAGTTTTGTAAATTCAATTTAATAAGCAATTGTGACAGGTTCTTAAGAAAAATTGAATTTCCAAATCTTGTAAATAATCAAAAACTTCGGAAAATCGGAAAAAATAGTATAATATCATTTTAAAATTTGATTGATTATAAGGATCCTTCATTTAAAATATAATGCATTGAAAATTCCTGAATTAATTGAGCTAGAGAAGAACTGTAAGAGGTTACAAAGTCAACAACCAATAGTTTAACATTACTATTGATTATCACAGTTGATTATACGTTAAATCAGGCAAAGGCTTGAAGGTGTGTCAGTATTCCAGGTCGTTAGTTTTTTACCGTCTCTTTAATCTAGGAAAGCAGGTTTACGATCCAAGGTCCGACTTGTTATTAAACAGACCGGGTCTGTTATGTAATCTAGCCGTCAGAGTCTCATCACCATATAGCGGGCACTCAACGCATAAACAGATTGCGTCGTAATTGGGAAGTCATGACAACTTTTTCAAGTGAAAGTTTAAAACTCTACAGACTTTAGCTTTCCTTTGACACTGCAAAGGATATCCAGCGAGCAGGGCCAATTAAAGTAATATGTAATAATCACCGTTTTGTTAATTTTTTTTTTTAATTTTATTTTTAATTTCTATTTTTAAATTTAATCATTACTGCTCTTCGATTCGGACTATTACAACACTGACTAGACTAAACCTCCAACTAATAACAAAAGACTCATTTATATGATTTTAATAAGCCTATCCTAAATTATGGAGTTGAGCTTTGGGGTTCCTCTAAACCATGGAATTCCTCGAGTATTCAATCCTTACAATCCTAAATCCTCCGTTAAATCCCCAATGCTCCTAACTTTATCACAAATCAAGGCATGCATCAGTACCTCAGTGATCCATATATTGCCGATTTAGTCAGAACCACATACCAATCCTCCCATGATTGACTTCCTAACCACCCAAATCCACTTGTTTCTATCCTAGGCGTCTGAAAAGAACATGACCTCGACATCTTCTCCCTTAGAAGTGTTATTGCAGTTTTATCAATGGTAGATTATCCTCTCCACATGTCAATATCATATGATTGAATAACTAACATTAGATTTACTTGGTATATATATTTTTAATTACAGTTTTATATATCAATAAAAAATTATTTCACATCTAACACAAAAGCGGGTTGAGAAACATATGGTAATTTGAGATTGAAAACTTTAATATAATTTATAACACCTCTAACTATAACTTTCTGACACTCTATAATATCAATTTTAATTTTAATTACTATATCAACGAATTACTTTGAATTATTTCTGGATATCTTTCCCCAATGTTATTGATTAATTTATCAATTTATTATCATTATACTTAAAACAGAAACGGAATATAATCCGTAAACAACAATTCAAGTAATGTATTTAAAATTTCATTTGATTTACAGACAACCATTAGGAAAAAAAACTTTTAGACAAAATTACGGTTATTACTAAAAGATATATCTGTTTTGTTTTTTTTATCTGCGCCAACTTTACAGCCTAATTCATAAAATAGAATATCCCGACGAATTAATCAGTAAAACAATAACTCTTATCAAAATACTTAAGTTTAAAAAATGTATTAAATTATTAGTACAACATAAAAATAAATAAAATAAATCTTTATCACTAAAACCCAGGAAGGTTTAAGAGTGCAGGGTAAAGGGTACCTATTTTATGAGGAGGAATGGACCCCGGAAGGCTGCTGAACACACAGGATTGACTCACAGATTAATATAATAGAATAAATAATTATATGTCACAGCCAGATTTAAACCCGGGTCCTTGGAGTTAGTAGCACAGTGCCTTGCCGCTGAGCCACCCAGCTCCCCAAATAGAACAACATACACTCTCCTAAATATTTTAACTGTTTCAATTATTTAGTAGAGGTAGTATAGTAATTAAACAAAAAGATTTTTCGAATCTAGATCACCTTGACTGTTTTGATATTTATAAGAGGTTTAACAAGTAAATTAAATTCGTGGTTTCATCAGTATCCAATACCAGTGTTGGACAAACAGTAATTGCTAATTACTGTCAAATGTAATTGTAAATACTTTGGTTCAACTTTTAAATGTAATTTCGGGCCTTTATCACATTTATTTGAAATTACTAATCAAAATTGAAATTTCATTTCCTAGTTCCAAATTACAATAATTGGAAAATAATTGTAATTGCAATTATTTTTTGCCCAACTCTAAATACAATTAATTTTCCTTTGAAAACTAAGTATGTTTACTATATTTAACATCCCGGGGACAAAAAAATACAGTTTTGAAATAAAATAAAAACCTGATCATAATTGATGATATTTGAAAATGTGATGTATGGAGAATAATATAACCGGGAATAATTCTCTTTTATATGAATTTCCCAGTTACCCAATACTTGAAAATAACTGTCGGGTATTTAGCAAATTAAATTACAAGTGCGATTTGAGACAATAATGAACTATTCTAAATAGTTTGTGAATAATTCTTAATTATAAACGCAAAAAGATTTAGTTAGTTTTATTCAACAGAATTCCAACGTGAAAATAAATTTAGTGCGTTAATTTCGATTAGCACTGTAATTACACAGAATTTATAAGGATTGTTGGTTTTTCACTGGGAATTAGTATTAAAATTTTGTGACTCCTCATTCCCTTTCAAATTGATTTCTTCAAGGTCAAATAAGACACTTCTCAAGACATCTTTGTTGTTAAAAAACATTAATTTGTTATGATGTATTCCTTAATTCGTATCCCCGAATTAATTATATTTATTATTAATTTCTGATTCTTCTTTTTAAATAGTAATAATTTCGGATTTACCACTATAAATTCAATAATGTTAGATCTAATAATAGTAATTTAGACTTCTAATATTAGAAAGATTTCATAAAAGTGGTAAATTATAAATTAAATAAATTAATAAGACGTTACCGCAGAGTTAATTTTCCTCAAGTTTCAGCATTAAGTGCAACATCCTGTCCCAACTGTCTTGAATTGCCTGGTGACGTAACTGATTGTGAAAGCAGTCATCAGGGTAGATATGTTCGTATGTAATTTTTTTTATTCAGATGGTTGTATAATTACTACTTTATTTATTCCTATTTAAATAATATCAACAGTTAATAAATCGATATGAATCCATGTGACCTTCACCCTCTGCCGCAGCTTCTGCCCACCTGTTCTTCTAAATAACATTCATTTACCCAGAGATCCGACACAGTGCGATATCATGGATTCATCTTAGACAAAAGACCCACCTGGAACCAACAAGAACTCAACAAACCACTTAGCCAATTACGCCGACTGCTCAACAAGACCTTTCATCTCCTAATAGAAAACAAACTTCTAATTTATAAAACTATACTCAGACCTATGGACTTTAAGCAACAGCTAAACCATCGAACATAAAACATATCCAATCTTTTCAACCAAAAAACCTTAGGTCAAAAATCAATGCACCCTATTGCGTTTCCAACAGAACACCATGATCTTCATAAGCCTTCTGTCCTTGACCTCATTTCAACGGAATCAAAATTAGGTCTATTCTCAAATAGTCAGATGCTCAACTCAAGTAGAGTGTTTGCGGCTTTAGTGTACTTACTCAGCCTCCACTGGCTCATAACCAGTCACGCGGGTATAGGGATGTGCTGGGATCTCTAAGAGTCCTGTTCTACCCTGTGGGGAATAGCGTGGGCTCGGTGATCCTCAGGTTGATAGAGTAGATATTGTATATAACAGCGTAAAAGTGATTATTTTTTAGATTTATTTATTTTTCTTCTTGTATATAGTTTGATTATGTTCATTTTATTTATCCTTCTGTTTATATATATATTTGGAATGAGATTTTATTTATTTTTATGGATTTTTATTTCTAATCTTACTTTACATTCTTAATTTCAATATAAATGTGATCAGTTATCACTATTATCAACAACAATGTGGCAGATTTTAATATTTATCAGTAAATAAAGTTTTTTTTAAAAATTAAAATAATGAAAAAAAAAATAATAAACAATATTAATCGTTGATATTCATGGAGGCCATCTTTTCTCGATGACTTTAAGGTCAATTTAAACGCTCAATTATTTCCGCTCTTGCATCTCAAGGGCTCATGAAACGGGTTCCCTTTAACTTGGTGGGGAATATTAAAACATGAATCTGAAATGAAAAAAAAAAGTCATAAAAATATAGATTTTCTATCTTTGAAACCATTCATCTGTTTAATTAGTTTGGCATGACTCATCTTTTTATGGGATGCAATGTCACGGGTTTAATTAAGTTTAGTAGGCCAGGTATATTTTTTTTATTGAGTTTATCACTCCTAATTATGACATAACTTCGGAATGATTTCATGCGTTAACCAATTCTTCTTCAAGGGGCCAGTACATTGGAAGCGTGGTAGCTTAGTGAGTTAGGCGCCGTGTTAATATTTCCTGGGCTGGGTTCGGATCCGCCTGTTGCAAATAACAATTCTGTTACTTTAGTTCTGAGCCTACCCTGTGGGTTTAGGAGCCTTTTTGTGGCATAATCAGCCTCTATAAAGTGGCACCATTAATTCGTTAAAAATCTTGTTGGTTGTGCCAGATTATGAACAAATCACCTCCTTGCCGGATTTAATTAATAATGGACGTATTTTGAAGACAGAACCGTAGACAGTTTTTTTTTTTTTTTTTTTACTCAACTGCGGTTTCACTACATCCTCTTATAGTACAAGAGCCGGGAAGAAAAAAAGGCAGTTATCTCACCCCAATTTTTGATTACTTCAATAAAAACTATGTATAATTACTAGTCAAAATTGATGAGTCTGCCAAGTATACTCTGTATACCTGAATTAATGACCGTAAAAATCCTGTTAATGACAAAATATATAAGTACTTAGTAATAAATTGAAAGTTGATGCGTTTAAAGTAAATAAAAACTCAATTTTTTAATTAGTGATTCTTCTACGAAAATACAAATAAATTAATTAATAGATATTGAGATATCTGTAATGACGGAATAGTTTACTACTGATAACAGAGATTCAATTTCTTTGTAAGCAGGAAGATAAGTAGCTAATCTAAATATAACCCTCTGGTTTCTTCTACCGATTATTATTTTTTTTAATTTAATGTTTTCCAAACTTTAATAATTTTTTTATAGTTAAATCAAATTAAGGATTCTCTCTAAACAAATTCATACCACTAAATAAGAAAAGAAACGATTTTTTTCCACGTAAGTACCTTATTTCTGACCTAATCTTTGGGTTAGATAATTGCAGGTTAAACAGCATTTTTTCTATTTAATTTATAAAAATCAAAACTCAAATCGATTCACTGAAAATTAAAAAGACAATTGAATCGTTAACTTGGATGAAGAGTGCCATAATACGAACTTTTTTTTGCATAAAAATCATCCATCCATTTTTATTTTTTTAAGAAAACATTATCAGATTTTTATTTTTAATATTTAATAATAATTTATATTTAGTTTAACTCCTGTACATAAAAATGATACTGATCTTTGATTAAATGATCAAACAGTGAAGGTGAAATACTATCTTAAACAATAAATAAGTATTATTGACTTAGGAACCTCAGACGATTGCTGTACCTAACTTCATCAGTGATATGATATAGCTATAAAAAATATCTAAATAAAAACAAATTTAAACGCTCATGCTGTAAAGTTGCACTGTATAAATTGTGCAACTTTTCTTTCAAGGGGAAAGTATACTCTTCGTCCGCAATAAAAACATTCAAAATGGCTCGAAATAAATTTAAAAAGGAGATAGACAAGGGCGAGTTCAAAAAAGGGTATGTGTATATATATTTATTTCGTGTATATATATTTTATCATGTTAGTTTCCATTATTCATTATTTTAACACATCCCCACTGTTCATTATGTTTATTTATGTTCATTATGTTTATTTATGTTCATTATGTTTATTTAGTTATTTTTTCTCCATATTCATATTGTAGTTATTTTTTCTCCTTTAACCATTAACTGATATTATCTTTTCTCTTTAATCTAATTAATTAATATTATATTTTCATCTTTATCCATTTAATTGATATTATTTTATTCTCCTTTATCAACTCAATTGATTAAAAAAAATCTAAACAAACGGATGATTGCTGAAAGCAAAGATTACTTTGAAAATCACGCCAAGGATCCTGATGAGACGGGATGAATCTTCCGTTTCAAGGCGTGGAAAATCGATTCAACAAGGTCTTGATTTTAGGTGAAACTAATCTAGAAGGTTAAACAGCTAGATTAACCGATTTCAACTTGAATTAATTCGGAACCAATTCGTTTTCGAGAATTAAAATCAATAATTTTATATCTTTTATTTTTTAATTCACCCTTTTTTGTAATATTAACTATGTATTATTTATTATTATTATTATTTATTTATTATTAATGTTAATTTGTAATAACTTTGTCCTATTTCTTTTTTCAGTTTTAGATATTTCATTAAAATGGTAACTTTAATTAAAAATAAAAATTCATAACACCTCTCTTGGCCAATAGAAAATTAAAAAGAAATTTATTTAAAATTTGATTTGATTGAAATACTGAAGACAATTTTCATAATAATGCTCTAAAATGAAAAAAAAAATGTATTAAGTTCTTGAACAATTACACACTAAAATTGTAATATACATTGCAAAAAACACTAATACAAAATATTCAGATGTTTAACACATATATATTTAATTTAATTATAATATCTAAATATTATCAATACGTATAATGTTTTTTACAATTTCAGTTAGTAATAATTATGTACTATTACGTTTCTTTTTTTATTAAATTAGTGTAAGGCAAGAATATGACAATAATAAAATTTGATAACGCCGCAAAATAAAACTGAATATGAATGATTGAATCTCACGATCCTCATAAAACTTGGAATTCCTCTGTAGCAAAAATTTAATTTAACTAGTATAATGTATTGAAACTTATGACAAAAAGAAAAGAGAGTGAAATTCAGTTGTCAAATCGTTACTAAAATTTTCATTGATTACCTAAAACTTCGGTTTCACAACTATGCGAGATATTGACGTCATTGGTTAGTATTATTTTCTTAATTTATTAGTTTAAGGTACAAAAATATTTTAATATTTTATTTTTATAAAGGAAAGAGTGTGGGTAAAAAAAAGGTTGCTCAAAATAACTATTTATAACAAAAACTATTTACCAGTATTATATACCAACGATCACGTCCATTTTTACATCTTTAATATATAATATATAAATTTCTATTTTATATGGTTTATATATCCTTTTATATATATTTTTCATATAACTGTGTATTTTTATTGTCTAATCATACTTAACGATATTTGTAACTCGTTTTACTTAGCCCTGATGGAGTCCTGTAAAGTGGAGCAAAACATTAAGTAATGAATATATATTTATATATATTAATAGTTTTTGAACTATTTTGAACATATGTTTTTGACCCTTCGCCCGGACAATCTTCATTAATTACATAAGGTCGACTCGTAATCTTCCAATAAGTTTTTCAGTGCCGTTATCTCCTTTTTTAAGAACCCTCATTTTTCTTAATTAGAGAAATGTTTTCTATAGACGTATGTAAGAGCGAGAACTCAAAAAGTTATGGAATAAATCTTCCATATCCGAATTATAGTGGGCACAAGTGCAATTAATCTTAAGACTACATTACTCTAGTAAATAAAAAACGATGATTTGTGACTTGTTTCTCTCTTAACTCCGCAGAGATATCAAAATTGTTCTTTTAATATATTTTTTAACGTAATTCATATCATAAAGTTATCAAAAATAGAAATTATTATTTTTTAAAAAGTTTATAAAAATTCGTGGACATATATTGAAGGTTTTGTTTCGAAAATCTTTCCCAATATTTTTTTCACTTTTGCACCAATTAATGAATAGAATTCAATAAAACTATTTATCAATTTTAGTGAAATGATATTAAAAATACAGCAAACAAATTAAAACTTCTATCGGTAAAACGTATACATAACCTATAAAGGCTCATAGTTAAAAATATGGATTTACTGTTTTAAACAACGATCAGGTGATTTGCAAGTGGAGCGAACAGGTGAGCAGCCGTGAACGCTCCCGAATCCATAGGATCAACTCACCAAACGTAAAAGTCACAGAATAAACATTTAAATAAATAAATATCTGCCACAATAGGATTTCAACCATATCAATCCAGCTCCTATAAGAAAAAAGTACTATTATTATTGTTATAGCGCAGCATATATTTAACAAAAGAAAATTAATTTTCCATCTATATTTGCTAATGAATTGACAAAGCAATTAAGGCTTAATAACGTTTAACTTTTTAAAACTCATGGCCACCACGTTTAGTTCGTCGGGGTGAGATAGAGGGAATGTGGGGATTGTGTACTTCTTTGTAGTGTTAACGTTATGTAGCTGAAATTTTTGTAGCTTTTAGTGTCATTATTTGAAACTATTTGAATTGAATATATTAAAAAGGTATTCCAGACAAAGAATAGCATATCAAATATTTGTAGCAATACTTTTCCCTGAAATTTCTGAATATTAGAGATTTTACTAAGGCCCAATATTTCTATGCCGTATGCACACAAATGTTATATTCCAGGTCCATTTTATCCGAGCTCCATTCTTGATAGCGGAACAGAAAAAAGGGGAAAGAATAAATAAGGTCTGGGAGAGGGAAATAGGATAGCTCAAATTTACATAGTCCACAGTGGCTCAGAAATACTCATAGAAAGAATATAGAATCGAAAGAGAGATCTTTGAAAAAAAACTGCAGAAAATAAAACGTTCAGAAAATAAGAACAGGGAAAGAAGAGTAAATGTTACAAAGAATAGAGAGAATGCTGCAAAGAAAATAATACTGGAAGAAACAAAGGAGATAGCAAAAGAAAGAAATGGAACAAACTCGTTGCCACAAACAATATGTACAATACTTTATTGTGGAAGGTCCGTGTAGTACAGCCTTTTCACAAAGGTATCTAACACGTAAAAAGAATACCCTGGCAATTCCCCCCCCCCTACATGATTTCGGAACCGATGACGACACTTTCACAGTGTTAGTTCACAGTTATAAATAAATATGAGTTTTTAGAATCTAAGAAATATAGTCCACTAATCCTACGTTTTTTTACAGGATTTATCCAGGGAATGTCATATTCGATCAAGAGCAAGCAAGCTAACACTATCCATCTCAATCCATCTTGGAGGTAGGAAATCCAACTGAGGCGAGAAGGGAAGAGCTTTTCCTAAATTTACCAACAGTTTTTCAGATTGATCACAAGCCGCTTTTATGTTTTCCCACCTTTAAAATATCCTATATAAAATATAAGTGATGTAAAAATATTTTAAAAATTGTATTCTGGGAGACTTAAATTACTAAGATGGACGCCTATTAATTTTAACTATATAACTAATAGTTCATGTACCTCATCAAACTGCATCAAATTTTAAAATCGTGCACATCGAGTGATAAATTTTGATTATCAATCAGATCAACATATTATTCTAATAAATATAATGAAATTTATTTAAGTTAAAATTATAAATATTATGAAATAATGGACACTTATAAAGAATATGCTAAACGTATAAAAAAAATGAGGAACATCAAAAATCCTGTACATTCTAGAAAAGAAACTTCGTTTGTTTTAATATTATTTATTTGTTTTATTACAATGCGTTTGAAATTTAAAAGAGATCTTGGATAAAAAAAACGTAGTACACGTTATAAAAATTTTATGAAGTACATTTTATAAAATTGACGGAGATGTAAGGAGAAAAGCACTAATAGAAAATAAGGCATTGTGGTTCTTTTTTACAATCACATAAAGGATGGGTTCCTCTTTTACCATTGTTTGACTGTAACATCCATATTATCTTAATAATATTATATCTTTACAGATGATCTTAATCTTTTACTTTCAATCTTGGTTGAAATGTTTATTCAACTTCTGGCTATCAGATTATAAGGATAGTAGATAAATCCATCCATAACATACATATGCATACGAATCAAATGAGATATTATTTTTCCTTTTCAGGCCTAATTTCCACCATAAGTTTATAGTTTGTATACATAAACATATGAACATTAAAGAATCTAAAATCTTTTCTTTATAATATTTATATTTTCCTAATATGTTAATCCCAAATATAGATTTATTTAAAGTGAAAATAAAAAAATGACTATTTCCACTTAACAATATAGTTCGAATCTCAAATTTTGAGTTAAGATTCATTTTCTGCTGATTATTACCAATCACGAACATTTGTAATCGACCCCCCTCCCCCGAAAAAAAATACTTTCCATTTTAAAATACTGAGAAGTTTTTCTTCACTGTATCTGTAATTTAAAATGTGATTAAGTTACTTACAAAACAAAATAATCAAAATAAGACCGTTATTTGCTCAAATATGGCGTAGTCAACGTTTTGCCTGTACTTATGGCGGGTTCTCTAATAAAACTATAGGTCTTAAGCTGAAATACATAAGTCTACCAGAACATTATTATATGTTATTTACTGATATAATAAATAACTAATTCAAATAATAGTATATACACAAATTGTGTTATCATCTATATTGGTCAACGTTCAAGAAAAACACTTTCAGATCTTCAATAATTGCTCATGCAAACCAAATTAAATTTTAAATTAATTTTACTGCTCTCAAATTCTTGTTCTACAGTGAATAAAAAAACATTCTCTTAACTAATTAATACACACTAAAATTTAAAATTTTATATTATATTATTACTTTTTAAATAAATCACAATCTTTGATTAATCTCAATTTGTATTCTGTTTATTTTTACGTTTAAATTATTAGTTATAAAAATCTTTTTTTATTCACTGTTTAGTATATATATAAGAACATTAAAATTTCTATCAAACCCCCTAGTTTCTAACCTTGCATCCTCTTCTTCCTGAGAATCCTTCGAGGCGCCTGAAAAGAAGATGACAACGAGACCTGCTATTTTAAATTGTCATTAGAGTACCAATGGGTATCTCTACACGCCTGTAACACTTCATTTTAACTAATATTAAATTTACTGAGTGTATTATATAATATACAATTGTAAATTTCAATAAAGATATTTAAAAAAAAATTCTAAGCGAATCAAATACATAATTCTTTCTTGTTAACTGAACCTCAATATTTCAAGAAAAAAAATCAAGAATTACCCCACGGTAAGTTTGTTCTAAAAATTTTAAAATTAAATATTTTTTATTTATTACATAAATAATCCTTTTTTTATTGTAATTCAGTATAAGAAGAGGTTCTTAGATAAATAAAGACGTTTCTCTCAAATCAGTTTTATATAGGTATAGTGACTCCTAAAGCTATAAGATGAGTAATATTTCGGATTGAAATATTTAAATTATAACTTCTACCACAGATATATGCTAGCCTATATTTGCCAAGTGCAGTTAGTTCTTGTAGGGATAAATTGATAGACAGTAAATAAATTCTTAAAAAAAAAAAATTTTATTTAAGAATTTTTTCTTATTTCATCATTTAGAAAGCTTCACTCGAACCTAAAGATGCTAAATGATCCCACACCCGAATTCGATTCGAATACTTGATTACAGATAAATAAAATATAAATTTTTGACAATCGGACTCATGTATTTATGCATGAGTCCGATTGTCAAAAATCTTTTTGAAATTATCTAATAATTTTAAAATTTAATTTGGATTGTATGAGCAATTATTGAAGACCTGAAAGTGTTTTTCTTGAACGTTGACCAATATAGATGATAACACAATTTGTGTATTATTGGTATATACTATTATTTGAATTAATTATTTATTATATCAGTAAATAACAAATAATAAAGTTCTAGTAGACTTATGTATTTCAGCTTAAGACTTATAGTTTTATAAGAGAACCCGCCACAAGTACAGGCAAAAAGTTGACTACGCCATATTTGAGCAAATAATGGTCTTATTTCGAAATACATGAGTCCGATTGTCAAAAATCTTTTGTATTCTGCGTTCTAAATAACGCCGAGATCATAACACCACTATTTTCTTGATTTATTATTATTATTTATTAATACTTATTTTTTATAATTTATCCTTTCTTATAAAATGACAGTATATAAACAATTACACTACTGAAGAAATTGATTTTTAATTATGTAGCCTTAAACGCTACTTCAACTAGCCTTGATAAGTTTCATATGGTTAATTAAGAGAAACTTAATTGCTATCCTACTTTGAAGCAATTATTCATCAATAAAAGTAGTTAATAATAAATTAAGATTGCACCTTCAGTTGAGTTCATTAGACCAGGACATCATATAATGCAAATCTTCGTAATTGTACTGGAAGTGAATTAATTATGGTACAGGATCATGAGGCTCATACAATAAACCAAACATCTACAAATTATTATAAAAATTAAGTTTCAACTACGCTTAACACGAAAACGCATTCCTAGTGGCCCTAAAATTCTTACTAGCTTTTCATTTTCGTTAATAAATCTTAAGTGGTTGTTCCTAACGAAAAACTTACAGTAAAATAATCAGAAGAAAGTCAATTTCTGTGTCAAATTAGCACCATAATATAATAATTTTGACAAGTATGTTCGTAAATCATTCACTACGGTTGGTCCGGTGGATCCAATAGGAGGTCAGAAATTTTATAAGACCCGTATACAACCAAAGCAGGTTGTTTATGACACATTTCTTCACAGAATTTATAAATTATGGTGCTCATTAAACGTAGAATTTAATGATATAATTTATTTTAATATAATGTTTTCACTATGCTGAGGTTATAGGCAAAAAAACTTTCCACCAGTCAATTCGTAACTCTATTAAACCAATTACCAGATTGGTAAATTTTAGCAGCGGTGGGAATGCGTTTTTGCGCTGTAAATATGTTTTTGACAAAATCTGGATATAATATTCAAATTTTGGCTTACGGAAGTTAACGGTTCACGAGATTCTATTTCATCCAACTGTCATGATTTTGTTTTATAAATTTTAAAAATATAAATGAACTTATAGACAATCATAAAATATGACTTTAATAATAAATTGGAAAAGAAAGAAATAAATAAACGACAATATTTAATAGAATATATAGAATAAAAAAAGAGAGGAAAACAGACAAAACAAAACTATATATCATCTCATAAATCATAGGGTTACTAACTTCTAATAATCTAAATGAAAAAGAATCGAACAGAAATGAGCTAAAAATAATAAACAAAAAAGGAACAATTATTGTTTTTGTACATATTTACAAGTTAAAAAATAAAAAAATCATAAACATCAAAGGTAGTACAAATGATTAAAAAATAATAATAAATAAATTAAAACGCAAACAAAGAATAAATAAATCTTAAGGTATATTTTAATAACAATAAAAGAAAAATGGTTGTATGATCATACATAGATATCTACATGTATATTGATATCATATATGTCATATCTGAAAAACTTATGTTTCACAGAACCAATTTTTATGTTTTAGTACAATAAATTTACTATTATACTTATTTATTTATTTACATGGAAATGGATAATGCAACCTAAAAACATCAATAAATTAGTTCTAAAATCCAAAAATCAGAATCGCCTGTCGCGCTGTGAGTTTAAATATTTCTTAAGTACTAAACAAATATTTAATACTTGTTTAAATATTTGTTAAATATTAAACAAATATTTAATACTTGTTTAAATATTAAACAAGTAGGTATTTTCTATGACTCTAAGGAGGGAATGACAAAATAAAATTCTGTTTTGCAGTTTCTTGAATTTTTCCTGTGAGTGATAATACATTAGTAACATAAAAGGTTAGTTATTCATCAAATACAGACATATAGAAAAATGTTATTTTAGTCAAACATGTGAAACGCTTATATGAACCCCATACGAACAATGTTGGTTGCCCATACTATTGACCTATTACCATACTGTGATGGCGTGATTCGAACCGACACTACTTATGTCTGGATCGTACTTTTCACAACAAGCGAGAAACATATCCATCCATAAACACAATATTATTATTCCTTTTTCGACTAGGATCGCTAAGAATTTTAACTACATTGTACACACTCCTTCAGACTTTTAAGATAATAATAATAAAATTAATTACCTCAGTTAAATGTATTGATAACAAAACTATGTGTGAATCAACACTTTGTGTTAATAACTCCAATAAATATTCTAGTAATAATTATCTGATTGTCATTACAATATTAAAAAATTATAGTAAAATAAAAATGAAATTTTTATAAATCACCTACTTCAACCTAAATAAGCTAAATAATATTAAGTATTTCCGATGTACTTGATTACCATCAGTTTTCCATTGCATCATTTCTTAACGTGGAATAGCTTGCGTAATTTCTTGTTCCCAACAAACAAATACATGTGTCCATACTATTCTCCGAAGAAATACATTACATGCGTCAGCGTGGAAAATTAGGCGTGGAGAGTAAAAATTGAAATTTTCTGCCTTATGTTAATAATGTACATGTGATAGGTTGCCAACAATGTTTCTTCACTTCTCATCGTCAACGTTGTTATCCAGTTGTTGACATAACTATCTGTTTGTGTTGGTATGTACGAGATGCTTCTGCAATATTGTTGCATGGTAACTTTCGCAATACGCATGCCCGTCACCATTTCCTCAGAATATCGCAAGTTATAAGGCTAGAAGGTTGTAAAATAATAGGACGTAAAATCATAATTTACTAATAATCATTCAAAAAGGACAAATTTGCAGTACGAACAAAAAGTGTATTATATTGCAATTCAAAATCTAAAAAACGTTCAATCTTGGCAAATTTTAGGAGGATTTTTTTTCTCAATTATTCGAATGAACAATATTGATAATATACATAATTGATAATCTCTATCAGTTATATTAATAATTATTATTTTTAAAAATACTTATTAATAATCAGATACTAGAGTCATGAAATTCTTTTTTCCACAAATGTCGGCCATGTTTAAAATTTTAAAAAACAGTTAATGGTATACATTTGCATGGTATTAGTGTATCCAAAAAAAAGGCGATTAAAAAAAAAAAGACATTTTTTTCTGAACATTTAATTATCAAATAAATACACCCATATATACTAAGTATTTTCATAAGGGAACACTTACACAGTCAATCGGATCGTCAGTAAAACCACAAACGTACGTTCAGGTTATGTTATTTTACCCACTTTTTTAATTACCTATGTATACATTTTATTTCCCGCTTCTCTCATCACTTCATTTTATTAATTCTATTTTGTAAAATTATTAATTCTATTTTGTAAAATTATTAATTCTATTTTGTAAAATTATTCATTTTATGTGTAAAATTATTCTGTTTATACTTTCTTTTTTCTTTTTTTTATTTTTCTATACTTACTGTGGTTGTTATCTTGTTCCGGTTTTAGCCCTGAAGAAGGCTAGAAACTCTAGCCGAAACGTTGGCACATTAAAAATAGGTTAATCGAACTTATTTGTGTTTTTCATTGACCGCACCCCCAACCTTCTTCTCTTCGTTCATCATCCACGGTCAACAATCTCTCATAATTCAGATTTTATGGTTAATCCAGATACATAACTAAGGATATTGTGAAATTCTATCATTCCTAAATTCATATGAAGTTTTATTGTGAATATCCTTATTCTCCCATCTTACTCTCTCAGTAACCTTCCTGTTCAAATTTTAAACTATCGGATTTCAGACTTGATATTTCTATAATCCATGTCCCAATCTCTTAATCCATCCATAATCCATCTGTTTTAACTTTATGTCCTAACGTCAATTTTTTTAAAATGTCAATTCGATTGACCATCGATTGAATTTGACCATTGAATAGAATTCCCTTAGGGGGAAGGGAGAGAGGTGGTATAATAATCCTAGTCTACTTCAAAGTAAAAGTGAAGCCAAAAGGCCACGCCCACGGCGCTTAGATTAAGATTAACATTGAGCTTTACAGGAATGTCCACAATTGCAATCCAAAATGAAACAGAAGGCAACTCATTGGTTCAGACTCTTTCCCTACTCCTTTGCCACGCCCCTGGGTCATTATAAGGCCCGGCTTTTCAGCTTCACTTTTTTCGCCAGCTATCCCCTCTATTATAATACTTCCTCTAAGGGATCCGTATTCAAATTAGTTCAAACTTATTATTAATGTCATTATCAAAATTATCCT
>NW_027106719.1:98228-105424 GCF_000696795.3 Halyomorpha halys
TAACTAAACTCTTGTACAACTTCATTCATAACCTTAAATTCCATGAGCATCAGTCAAAAAATATTATTATATTTCTATTATCTTACTAGAGAGCTTTGTAAAAGCACAGGATGGTGATCAGTGTTTGAATAAAAATTTACATTATTTGTTTAAAATTGTACGAAAAATAACGAGATTGAATAGGCGCAATAAGTAAAACGGAAAATCATTAAACGGAGCCCAGTGGGCCAAAGTAACCTTGAATAATAGTATTTAATCGGTTCGAGATGCTGAAATTTATTAGGTCAATTTCATTCCTCTGCAATCAACACCGCAGATTACCTCCTCCTCGGTCCCATCCATCCCACCATAATTAATGATTTCAGGGGCGTAATATCATTAAATAGAGCCTGTAATCACCCAGGGCTTGTTTGCCTAAGCAACCATTTTCATACTTCAAACAAATGAATCATAACCATTAACAAAGACCTAAAGCACACTTTGAAGTTATTTTATGATAGAGGGAAATCAATACTGCATATTTAATTATCATTTTGATTACATATTCAATATTGATTTTGCCAAAACGAAAGAAATATAAGGATTTAAGGGCCAGATACAAGTGACACTCGTTTGTTCAAAAATAATGCAACGCGCTGTGTAACCAAGTACCTGTGATATTAGACACAATTAATAAGCCAATAATTATTATTAAGTAAACATTTTTATCAATTGATTTCAACTCAAAACAACCTAACCACGTTGTAATAATACATAGGTTTAATAAGGCTATACTAAAAATATATATGTATGATAGGTATATAATATAAATAATAAAATAGTGAGTTAACCAGAACTGTATCCGGTAATTATAATTCAGATCGCGGCGAATAAGATGAGCGAGTAGGGTTGTGGAAATAAATAACAAACAGATCCCTAAAATGTTATTCAACGTTAAATTAAAGAGTAAACGTCTGAGAGAGAGACCGAAACGTAGATGGAGGATTGCGGTAATACCTATTTAGTAGATTTGTATTTTGAGGGGCGTTACTGGACAGAGGTATGCCGAGAATGATTTTTGGTATCGGCATCGAACCTTGGGGTTCGCTAAACTATTATTATTATAAATTATAAAATTTCCTTATTCAGCATCTTAGTTCATCAAAATGTAAAATGATATTAAAATCAACTTATTGAGTATCAATGTCATCTCCTATAATATATTCATCAATGTCTTGGCTAGTTTGGCTTACCATGTTTACATTTTTTTTCATAAACCAAGGCTCTGGGTCCTTAGAGGAAAGAGTATAATAATTTATAAATACAGGGTTAGCTAGGAGGAAAAGTGAAGTTAAACCCATGGGTCTTATGATGGACCAGGGGCGAGACACAGGAGTAGAGTATGAGAAAATCACTGGTTCCTTTCTGTTTCAGCATCACTGAATAGCCGTATTAACCATAACGTAAACCTTGCGTCTGTGGGCGTGCTCTTTTTAGTTTCATTTTTTCTATAAAGGAGGCAGGTTTTCATGTCGCGTCATATCTGTGCCGGCTATGATAACTGTCAACAAAGGATACTTTGCAGGTGGCTAAGAGGAACAGGTGAAAAGGTCCTTGCTGAACAAATCTATTAAGAACAGGTATTGTCTGCTGGCTTTGTCAATTATAAACAACACATGCACCACACACTTTGTTAAGTGTACCTTCCCTTGTAACGTATTTTTTTGGGGCGTGGCTGATGATAGCCAATGGGAAATAAGGTTCCGAAAAGGTAACGCCTCTTCGAACGAGAGGTGAATCTGGGCCAGGGAAAACAGCAGTGAAAACAAAGACACAGAATTAAGAAGACCGAAGAGAGTTCAAGATGCATTTTGACCAGACGAAGTCTTTAGAAAGGCTAAGAGATCTGGAAAATCACATGGATCCCTTGTGAACAAGACGACACCTACGGAACTACATCCCACGGCATGAATCAATCAAATCAGCAGCTATAAGTATGCATTAGGCAATAAGTAATAATTTAATAATCACATTTTATGGCAACCATTATCTGAATCATTTTAATAACATCATTTATCGATCATTGCAAATAAATACTTAGTTCCTTCAAGTAGTTTATTTACTATCTTATTACACAACACCACTCCGTATTATAATATACAATTAATGGTAACGATATTTTATAAAAATAATGATATTTAATTGGGAACTGGTAAACACACAAAAAAGCCAATCTTTAGATATCTCATATCTTTATATCTAACCTTTTTAAACATTTTTATTAAAATGATCTTGGTTTTATTTTTAATGATATATTATCCCCAATGCAATTAACAGTACCTATGCCTTAGTTTTTATAGAAATATGAAGCGTTCATTTGTTTCTACCTACTCCTTAGTTTTTATACTAATTAAAAGCATTCATTCATTTTTTTTTAATCTCATACAAGGTTCACGAAAACGAGTTTTATTCAAAGCCAACACATTTGAAAGCCTGGGTTCATTAGTAAATAAATTAACCCATGAAGTAATAGAGGTTGATTAATTACAGATAAAAAAATGAGTTTTTAGCCGTATTAATTTAGAATCGTGAGAAATTCATCAAAATCTTAAGAAACTTTTAGAAGTATGATAGAAAAAAAAGTCAAAATACAATATATTTTGTTGAAAATGAAATACAAAAAACATTATGTTTAATTGAGTCATTGCAAGCAATTGTGCCGTGTTATTCTGTATTCATCAAAATTCATTTTCATAATTAATTAATTAATTAATTAACCTCAAATGATCTTAATGTAATTCAACTTCAATGAACTTCCATATTGTTGAATATGCTTGTAGCTAACTATAGTGGAAACACTTAATTAAAAATCTTGTACTTCCCAACTTCATTGGGTTGCCTATACACAGCATACTTATGACAAGTAAAGCACAATTTTTTCTTAATCCTATTAAAATAAATAATCACAGAATAATTTAATTTTAAATTGTCACATTATGTACTAAAGTTATTCATGATTTATTTTTTTCTGTTTATTATTTATTATTTCTTCCCTTGTAAATTTATTTTTTTTCTAGCTTTTTATCGTTCTTTAAATTTGTTTAATCTTTCCATTATTTAAATTCTAAAAGTTCTCTCTTTTTTTTCCATCACACATAATGCAGTTATTCCTACCCAAAAACTTCATAGAATTTCCTTTTATTACATCTCAAAACTCTTTTTGGGACTGACACCACTTTGGGAAGTAAATTAATGAACTTTATACCATTTTATTTACAAATCATTTTTTAAAGTGAGATTCCACTTTGAAAACCTTTCGAATTGATATTAGGGTGTTAAATATAAGTTATAGTACAAGAGCCCAAGAGGAGAAAAAAGTTATCTCACCCCAATTTTTTATTACTTTGATGAAAACTATGTATAATTACTAGTCAACATCGATGAGTCTGCCAAGTATAGGTAGGGGGAATAAAAAATGGCGGCCGTTTGAAAGCGATAAAAAAATTTAATTTTTCATTCGAAGCTCTATATCTTAAAAAGTAGGAACAACACAAAAAAACCTAAAAAACGTCATTTAGAGATGAGAAAATTTGCTAAAATATGAGCCCTAAAAGAGTTATTTACGTTTAATAGTTCTCGAGATATAGCTTTTTAAAGCAACATTTCATAAAAAATGTTGTATGGGACGTACTGAAAGATCGGTAGTTAGTGAATTTATTTTGAAAACTCTATATCTCCAAAACCATTTGACTTACAGATGTCTATTAGCACTCAAATTAAAGCTAGTTCAATTAGCTATAAATTAGTTAATGATGTTTATCTTCGTAGGAGTAATAGTTTTCATGAAATTTGCTAATATAAATTGATTTATAGTTGTTTGGAAAAATTTTCATTTGCCAAATTTATATTAATATGTGAATATCATAAAAACTACTACCCCTATGAAGATAGGTGTCATAAACTACATTATAGTAAGTTAAATTTCCTTTATTTTGAGTGTTGACAGACATAGGTGCGTCTTATGGATCTAGAGATATATTTTTTCAAATATCCAACATTTTATATGAACAACTAGAAATTAAAATTTTGTGAGTTTATTTTGTCAAATATCATTAAAAACCACTAGTCCTGCATAGATAAACATTATAAACTATTTTATAGTAAATATAACTAGCTTTAATTTGAGCGCTGGCAAACATCTGTACGTCAAATGGTTTCTGAATCAAACTTATTGTCCGAACAACTATAAATCAATTTATTTTAGCATATATCATGAAAACTACTACTCCTACGACGATAAACATCATAAACTACTTCATAGCCCAATAAATTAGCTTTAATTTGAGTGCTAATAGACATCTATACGTCCCATAGTTCCTGAGATATAGATTTCTCAAAATAAATTAACTAACTACTAATCTTTCAGTAGATTTTTAATAAATTTTGCTTTTTCTATTCCTATATCTCGAGAACTATTGGACGTAAATAGCTCTTTTAAGGCTAATATTTAAGCAAATTCACTTTTCTTTAAATAATGTCATCTTAGGTTTTCTATTGTTGTTGGTAGTTTTTAAGTTACAGAGCTCCGAATGAAAAAATAGTGTTTTTTAAGGTATTGAAACAACCGCCATTTTTTATTCTCCCTGCCTAAACTTGGCAGACTCATCAATTTTGACTATTAATTATACATAGTTTCCATTAAAGTAATCAAATATTGGGGTGAGATAACTGCCTGTTTTTCTTCCCGGCTCTTGTACTATTAGTGAGAGCCATGTTTTCAATAATAAGAATCAAGTCTATACATACATTCTATAAAGATCAGACTTTCAAAATAAAAAATTAACTAATTATGTCATAACTGCAATAGTTCATAGTTTTCTCGGATATTTTTAGATATTATATCAATCTCAAATATTGTATTTTTAACAAAAACAATGATGCCGATGATTGTTAGTCTGATTTCAAATTTGTAAATTGACATAAAATTGTAAAATAAGGTGTTTAAATAGTAAATTATAACTAAATAGCTTATAATTAATTTAAGTTATTTAATTGAAATTCACTGAATAATTTTAAAACTCTTAATTATTCATTTCTTTTTTTTTTTTTTTTTTTTGTGGACCTGGATAAGGTCAAACTTCTCAAAAGATTCCATAGGTTGTTCAATTGTTTAAACTAAGTAATTAACACATAAAAGGGTATTTCCTTAGAAAAAAATAATATATTACTAACATACCCGTTTTAACTATTAAGTGAAAACTTGAAATTTATAATTAAATTAATAATCACGGATTTGAACTTCTTACTTACAACTCAGGTGAGTTCATTGAAAGTTTTAGCAGGAAAAATATTATTATTTTTTAAACCTACAATAAAGTAGATAGATAAAAAAAAATAATTATAAGAGAACTGGTTACCATTTATTTATTAAAATTAAGCAGCATCCAAAAAAAAATTTTTGAAATTGATAAATAATATTTTCCTTTGATATTTAGAGCGATAATAAAATAATATAGAGTCTAAATGATCAATAGATTAATTTTATTTCCGACACAATAAATGAGTTTTTCAAAAGCCGAAAACGACTTTAACAAGCCAGGAACGTGAGTGAGTTCAGAAGTAAGAACTGCAGAACTTCACCGCACAACTAATCTAGCTACTGTATTAGTGGGTTATTCACCCACTAAATGAGTTTTCCTAAAGTCCAAAGTCCTACCCAACTTGAAATTCACTCCATCAAGTTTAAAATAGTGAGCTACAACGAAATACGTTTAAGAGACATGACCTGAAAAAAAATAACTATAGCGCAAAAACAGCTACAGTTCGTCATTGATTTTTTGACTACTCTATTCTATAATTATTAATAATAATAAGAACATAGAGGAGGTGAGAAGAATAAGAATAAGAACTTAACACTCTTTAGGTTCAGAGTTAATCAATTTCATTTTAATTTATTTTACAATTTCTTTTTTTACAATCTTTACATTAATATTGGTCTCTCTATTATATAAAAAAAATGATCACTATGTAATATTTTGTTTTATTAAGCAGTACCATTTAATGATCATTTATACAATTTGCATAATTGCGGCTGGTCCAGGAGGGGGAGAACAGGGGGTACCTCCTAGTAGTTTAGATTTTAATAATTATATTGTAACATTCATTTGGTTTGTAATTAATCTACCAGCACCATCTCTTATAAGGTTTTCAGTTAATAAAAATAATTCCTATATAAAGTTTGGATCTTTATTTTTATTGATTGAAATCCTGAACAATGACCGAAATATAAAACTTCTAATTTTGCAAAATCAAGGTCGTAAGAAGGGTTCATTAGTGTCTTAGCATTCATATCATTTGGGACATTTTCAGATAGCTTGTTATGCACCAATTGATGTCTTTAGCAAGATTATTTCAGAATAGTTTGATTACAACATAGTTAGACATTTTGGCAATACGTTTCACACTCAAGAAATACATCTGTCACATAACTAGATTCGACTGAAAGCCAAGTATGCCGTAAAAAGAATATTCATAACTAACAATAAATTGTAAAATATATAAACTAATATCAATAAACAGAAGCATATTACAATTGCTTTGTCACTGTGTTTGCACAACCAGTTGAATTACATCGCACAAGTTTTGACACTTGCAAACCGTGTGTGATGAAGTTTTAGTGGTCGATTGAGTTTTCCTCTTTTGAGAATTTGAGTTTTCCATATATCTAATAATTGTAATATATGGAAAACTCAAATACAAAATAATTATATTTATTAATATTAATTTATATTCTGTTCATTTTATTCATTCAGAACCCTTCATCTCAAGAAAATTGGAGAATATCTTGAGTGGGAGAACATCTTATACTTACAAATCAATTTTCAACTTCTAAAACTAATGCTTTATAAAATATATAAAAATTAAACAAGCTGCATAATATAAATATAAACAATGCTTCTGAAGAGAAATCCTTTTCTCCCCCTAAAATACCACATAACGCCTTATGTCGTTAATTACTTCATTAATATTTAATATTTTCATATTAATAATATTTTCAATCACTGATATGATAGTTTCGATTAATTACTTATTATTATTAAATTATAAATACTTCAATAGATGTTTTAATTGAGAAACCTGGCCTATAATATATTTTTGATATAATCAATGAGCAAACTTTATATATATTTGTTGAAATTTAAGGATTTAATTATTAA
>NW_027106719.1:108355-130217 GCF_000696795.3 Halyomorpha halys
AAATAAACCAACTCTAAACCATTCCTCGCTTTACCCCTTAATTCGGTAATCCCAGAAGCTCTCATACCTCTCAAAGTTATCCCCATAAAATTTGGCCCTTTCCTAATATCAGAAGAGAATACATTTTTTGTACATTTTTATTCCAACCCTCAAGAACAAAAACACCTTTCTACCTAATCAACCTCTTCGCCAAATCCATCCACTTGTCAATTCAAGATCTCAACTCACTGATTTCTTTATTCTTTGTCACAGGACTGTTTCCTTTAAAAAATCCTGTATTCTTGCCACCTTATTTAGGTATTCCCTAACCATATCCATTCGTTAAGCTTCTTCCTAATTGCATACCAACCTCCTTGATTATCTATCTTCCGTATACTTGTAAATAATAAATATATAGGCAAGCATCTTTTCATGTTCCTATTTTATTATATAATTATTATTGTTTTAATTAAAGTGTTTAATTCTACATAATGTAGCCAAACAAATGCTTCTCCAATTTTCCAAATTGTTATTGTTAGAGGAACTAGTGTCCCTGAATAAACATCGATTTTTCAATTCATAATTAGTAATCCAATGTAAACAATTCGTGCTTATGCCAATTAAAATATTTATGATTGATCTGCGATAGAGAAGTATTTGTTTGTGACCTCATCACTGCGATACTATTCGGTGTTCTATAAAGAACCGAGTAAATTTATCCCTTCACGTGACAGTTGGATCTGTCCGACCCAGTAACAATTATTTGTTTAGTACTTATATCCAACCATACGTTCAATATAATGAAAGCGTTTATCACTGTGCTTAATTATTTTTATTATCATTATTATTTTCTTTTTAAAACAATTTTGATCTCTTTTCTCTCAACTTTATTCCTTTTTAACATCCGACGTTTCGACCTCTCAGGTCATTCTCAAGGATTCCTTATTCTGTCTTCATTCCTTTTTTTTCCTTTAAAATTCATTATTGCCGGCTAATTGCCTTTGTCCTAATAATTTCTTCTATTAAACTATTATCCTAAATTTAAAACTTTCAATTTAAATTTAGGATAATAGTTTAATAGAAGAAATTATTAGGACAAAGGCAATTAGCCGGCAATAATGAATTTTAAAGGAAAAAAAAGGAATGAAGACAGAATAAGGAATCCTTGAGAATGACCTGAGAGGTCGAAACGTCGGATGTTAAAAAGGAATAAAGTTGAGAGAAAAGAGATCAAAATTGTTTTAAAAAGAAAGTAAACCACTCTCAAACAACTATATTAATAAAAAATAAATCATTATTATTATTTTTTTATAATCCACTTCCTAAACATTTCTGACATAAGAGGGGCTATCTACAGGATAACGTCTGATTCCAACCATGGTAGAGGGGTCAAGTCATTTCGCGGGACCGCAATAGAAACAAAAGTCAACCCCCTCAGGCCCGATTCGTACCCGATTTTGTAGAATGTGTTATTTTATCTTTTAATAAAGTCAAATATTATCAGTTTTAAATTTTGAAATTACGTATGAACTGGGATGGAAAAATTGCTTGGAATTGTAGTAAGATTTTTCTGATTAAAACCAATATAAATGATTTTTAGGCTGATTAATTTAAAGCAAAAATGGGAAATTTCTTTTCTATAATTCCGATTTCGTTTCCAATAATAACTTATAAACTACTGACAAATGAAAAATAGTGTTTTATATCTTTTCTGGGAAAAATGCCATCATCCTTAATCTACCATGTAGATGGAAGCTGATATTTAAACGGATGAAACTTTTCAGAACTCATACTATACATGGCAATCATGAAATCTTTAATCAGTAATGACTTTATTTAATATAACACTAAACCTGAATTTTCTGAATCACATATATTTTTAATAACCCATTTCTAACACACGAGTGAGAAACATTCTTACTTAGGTTTCCAACCTATTCTAACCAGAGTGGGAAAGTCAATTTTTATTCCAAAGGTCCAATATAGCTAGAATCGAACATGCACTGTTACAGCTATGAGGTTGCAGACTCATACTTCTTTGTGTAAAACATTAAATACAAAATACTTTGTATAACAAACCCTACAGTTTCCTTCTTCCATTGACGTAAGAGGTCCCGTTTCGTACTTTTAAAGAATATACAGGGTTTTTTTAGGTTTAAGTATTCAAACTAAAAATATGAATTAAAGACCTCGAAACAAGAAAATAAATGTCCTATGAAGGTATGTCCGCAAACGCTTTGTTTAGGAGATATTCACATCTAAAGATTTTCATTGTAATGAATTATTCAGTTTATATGAAATTAATAAAACCTATTTATTTCTTCTAACTACTTTATTAATTAGTTGTAAACATTAACATCATTTTTCCTGTTTCTCTAAGACGATGAAACGTGGAGCTAAAAATAGACTTGTTTGGTAATCTTCTATTCGGAAATCACCTAGCATATTCACGACGGGCAGCATTAGCATTGCAAAAACCGTACACAAACACGATATCGGCATATTCACCATTAGTATAAATTGAAGGCATAATGATGAGTACTTTGCGAAAGCCTCTTACCAACTGATAGATGTTATTGATATAGTTCTCAATGCTAATTCCAAATAGTATTAATCCTTATGTTGCCAATAGTTTTTATATAGTTAGGGATAAAAGACCATATTAGTATTCTATCTAATCCATCTCCTAAACAAAGCAATTCCGAACATACCTTCACTTTAAACAACATTTAATATATATCTTAATGTTTACATTTAATTAATAAAGTAATTAGAACAAATAAGCAGGTTTTATTAATTTCATATAAACTGAATAATTCATAACAATGAAAATCTTTAGGTGTGAATATCTCCTAATCAAAGCGTTTGCGGACATACCTTCAGAGGACATTTATTTTCTTGTTTTGAGGTCCTTAATTCATATTTTCAGTTTGGCTACTTAAACCTGAAAAACCCTGTATATTCTTTACAAGTACGAAACGGGACCACTTACGTCAATGGAAGAAGGAAACTGTAGGGTTTGTCATACAAAGTATTTTTATTTAATGTTTTATACGAAGAAGTATGAGTCTACAAGAAGGGGCTATTGTAGGCGAGAGTGTTAAGGCATCACCTTAGCAGCCTCATAGCTGTAACAGTGCCCGTTCGATTCTGGCTATATAGGACCTTTGGAATAAAAATCGACTTTCCCACTCTGGTTAGAATAGGATGGAAACCTATGTAAGAATGTTTCTCATTCGTGTGTTAGAAAGGGGTTATTAAAAGATTTCATGATTGTCATGTAAATATAATATGAGTTCTGAAAAGTGGCCACTTAACTCTGAAACACCCTGTATATTGGGATCATATTTTATATCAGATAGTCAGTACACTATGGATTCAAATTAAGGTAACATGAAACTAATCATTTTTATAAAAGTGTCTTATTTCTTTATTCCAAGAATTTTTTTTCGCTCGATGAAGAGTACTGATCAAAACGTTCATCGTTCAAAACGTTCTGATCAACGTCAAATTATGCGCTTATTTTTTATCGCAAATAACATTTTACAATATCTTATAACAACAAATAAAGTAAAATTAAAAAAAAAAGAGAATCATAATAAGAAATGTGAGTGAGTCGTGTATTATTTAGAAAATAATCCTTGTTCGAGAACATTGATTTGAAGGAACATTTAACAAGAATAAAATAAAGAATAAAGCACCCATGGTTACCAGAGCGGGGTTTGCTAAGTGCTTTTAGCATGTAAAATAGGGAGAGCATAGATTTCTAATCGAGGGCACAGAATCAACCCCTGGGCGATTCGGATCCTAACTCATGTAACAGGTGTTAAAAAGCTTCCGAATGGTCTGTTTTTTGCTCCTATCCTGTTTCCCAAACTCTACCATTACTGAAGTCGGCGTTCAATAAATATGATTCAGTATGATCTGCCCAGTAGATTATTCCTATTCTCAATAATAAGTATTTATAGTAAGATTTATATAAATAAATTATTTAGGGTATAAAATGTTTAAAAATAGTAGTCATTATTATTAGAGAGGAAAATCATATTTGTACACAAAATGAGGTCTCTAATTATTTTTTGGAATTTTAGAAAAACATACAAGCATTAAAAAAAAGAAAAGATTACCTACCTTTAACAAATCTTGCATATCTTCGAGGTAAAATAAATAAAATTAGAGAAAGTAAAGCCTTGTTTTATACCCCAAAGAACCTTTTGTTTTAATGACGGTTAGGTATTTAAAGTAGCAATGAATTTTTAACAATTATATAAGTCGCAATATGATTTCGTATTTAATTCGTAATGTAACATATTCAGTTAGGTATACTTGTTATAGTGACTAAAACATTACATTAAAATTAGTTGAAACGCCATACAGCATTGTTGAATCTGAATTTGAAGTAAATAAGATCTGATAAATGAATAACAGCAACTGATTATTATTAGTTGGAACTTATGGTACGTCAAACCATGAGCAAACGCTATGGCTAACAAAACTTCGGGGACCACTTCTACATTAAATTGTTAATAAAATATTATTTTAACGCATTATAAAAGCTCCTGTATTTTCCATAATTTTTTCTTCTGAATACGTTTCATCCTCAGCATCCGTCGATTTTCCCAAATATAAGCTTCTAATTTCTCATGTCAAAGTGTACGATTAACTATCAACTCTAAATCGAAGCACAAAGAAAAATAAAATATTACCAATGTTAGATTACTTAATATGCATAAATATAAAATTATAAAGAGTTGTTTCGATAACTGATGATAAGAATCTTAAATCACTAGTAACCTGAAGTAAAATTTTTTTTCCGTTACTAAATTGCTAACAAAGAAAATCAAAATACGAATTCAGTAATTAAAAATAAAAATAATAATAATCTATGCATCATTTCTAGAGATATTATCTCAACCATCGTTTAGTAGTATTACTACTACTTTTAACTTCGTAAATTAAATATTAATTTTACCCTCCAAGCCACTTGAATATCCATCCTCCTACCGTCATATTTCACTCCTGCCCATTATGGGAAAAATCCTAGAAAAACTCTTATTAAAATGCCTCTATCCAATCCTTGACTCATATCATGTTATTCCTGACCACCAGTTTGAATTTAGAACATTCCATTCTACCATACAACAGAGTTATCGAGTCATATCTCCCACATTGGAGCGTACTGCACGGGAGTCTTCCTCGATGATGAACAAGCTTTTGATCGAGTCTGGCATCCAGATCTGCTCTATAAACTTCGTCAATTCCTATCCCCTATATATTTCCTTATAATCAGCTCCTACCTCTCTGATAGAACCTTTAATGTAAATCATAAACTAGCCTACTCATCTCTCTTTTCTCAGTCCGCCGGTGTTTCTAAAGGTAGTATCTTAGGTCCCATTCTTTATACGGTTTATACAGCTGACATCCCAACCCACCCTAACACAGTCCTCACAACATACGCTGATGACACATGTATACTGTCTGTAAACAACGACCTAACTAATGCATCACAGACATACATAACATCTATTGAAGAATGGTGTTAAACCTGGAGAATCAAAATAAATCCTGACAAATCCCATCAGATCACCTTTACCCTCCGTCGTAAACCTCTACCCTCCAGTACTACAGTATCCTTTCTAAATAGTCCCCTAACGCCTGTTGAAAAAATTCGATACTTAGGACTCCATCTTGACAAGAGACTTACTTGGAATCCACACACATGACTGAAACGACAAGAAACTGCTCGTAGATTTCGATTGCTACAACACTTACTTGACAAACGCTCTAAACTTCCCATTCACTTCAAAAAATTAGTAAACACATTGATAATCAGAACAATGTGGAGCTCTACCAAACCATCAAATTCCTCCCGCATCCAATTCTTACAATCCAAAATCCTACGTAAAATCCTTGCTCCTCCTTATTACGTTACAAATAAACTCATTCACAAAGACCTTAACATCCCATTGTTGTAGATTTGGCCCAAAACAGATATGCGTCTTTTCATTCCAAACTCCTTACCCATTCTAACCCATTAATTCTTAATCTTTCATCCTTAAAAATCACTGATAATCCTCCGAGGCGTCTGAAAAGAAGATGACCACGGGACCTTCTAATTTAAATTAATAATTGATGTACCACCAATGGGTGGTTCCTTCCCAAGACTTTCAAGTGTATATGAAACATACAACATATTTATTATTTGTACAGTTGTAAATCACATTAAATAAATAAATATTAATTTTTCAAATAATATCATTTTTTTCGGAGTTCAAGTAAATATCACAATTTAAGTCCCTATTTCTTACTTAGACGTAAAGCAATTTATGATTAAAAAAATCGTGCAACCCTACAACAAAAGCCAGGAAGCAACCGTCTGATTAAACCATGTGGTTGCAGCTCGTGACAGCAGTAAGCCAGCGGAGTCGATGAGCCACTTAGGTGCATCCCAGCCAGCTTATCGAAAGTCTTCCATTCCAGGATGGAAGCAGTAATTGAATTGCGGCTGGAGGGCACACACTCTCTTCACCAGTTCACTGATTTAAAATCAATCTTAGCGATTTCCTCCTCAGGATGGAATGGGAGAATCGCATTACCTTTTCAAATTGCATTTTAATCCTCACATTTTTATTTTCTCATTTTAGTAAGGGATAATGCAGGTAGATTGAAAAAGAAAAGATTTAAAAGTCTATCAGAACCAGAAATAGGTTGATTTTTATACACATGTAATAAATAAATAATAAAACGGATTATTAAAATTCAATCAAAAATATTTCCGACAAGCCTCAGGAGTTCTGATGAGGGAAAATATGTCCAAAATATGAAATATAGACAATTAATCCAATTACAAAACGATTGAAAAATTTAATCACCAATATTAGTTAAAAAATACATGAAAACTTGCTAATTATTATAAATACAATTTTAAAAAATAAATATTAATTAACCAATTTAACAGTAATTATAATAGATTAGAATTTATTTAAAGGTCAATAATGATTTAAAATATTTAAATATGGAATTAACAACAAATAAGAACGTTAAAAAAATTGAAACAAATGGATAAAAAAAAAACAGAAAACAAATATCCTATTTTTAGAACATTGAATTTCTTATCAAACCATCCCTTCACTATAAATATTGTATAGGTACAATTAACAAAAAATGAAGGTTTGAAAACTAGAGGTAGACACAATAAATATGGAAATAAAACAAATAATGTAAAAAGATAATAAATGAGAAAAATTAAAATTAACAAAAAACAATTACAGACTTCTATAAGGACTTAAAAAAATATCATAAAACATTACAAGAATCAAGGAAAGAATAAGGATAATAGTAATGAAAAACAATTGAAGAAGTTCTTGATAATAAATAACATTCCAAGAAAAAAACAATAAAACATTAAAATAATTAGAACATTACAACGTAGAACTGGGAATGAATACTACCAATAAAATTTTTTTTTGATAGATTTTTTTATTGATGGATATTACAGTCTGCCACACAGTTGTGGGCAATAGGTAATATTGATGAATGATCTCATACATACTAAAATAAAAAAAAATTAAAAAAACAAAATAAATAAGTAAAAAATAAAAAAAATTAAAAATTAAAAAAAAATGAAATAAAATAAAATAAAAAACTCTCTTAAAATACCAATAAAATTAAAATACACATAAATATCACGAAAAAAGTAACAGAACATCAAACAAAGAGATGAAAAAAAAAAATCCTCAGAATCAATTGCAGAAATTGAATACTTCAATCATAAATATTTATTTATTTTTTATTATATAAAACAAACGCAGACGATTTGGTAAACAAGACTTCGGACAGCAAAAGAGCAGAAAATATTCATTTATTAAATAATAAAATATGACGAAGTTGATCCTAATAAAAAATGTATATATCAATTGTAAATCTTATATTTATTTTTTTTTTATAATATAAACCATGTACAAATGCAATGGTAAACAAATCTTCGAGAAACTACATTAAATTTGTAATAAAATACTATTTAAACATATAACGGAGTTTCTTTAATTTTTCCATAATTTTGTTATTTCACAAATATATGTATCACATCATATTATAAGTTGATCCTAATAACGAGAAAATATATCAATTGTAAATCTTTGATTTTTTTTATTATATAAAATGTAGAAAAATTAAACAAGGGTGCATAAATATAAATCCTAAAAGCTCAGAAGTAAATTTAATATTAATCAATATTTCATTTTCTCAATGATAATTTAATAAAATTAGAGCAACTTTACAGTAATATGGTAATAAATTAAAGTCCATTAAGGACGGCAATGAAGCAAACAGGAAACTCTCAGGGCAACTTCTATTACATTTTCCTACAGGCTGGAAACTTCATTAGGTTGCGGCATACATCAACCTGACCGAGGCGAACGCAGCGGGGAAAAACCCCACAGGAAAAATAGATTGTAGAGGCAGATGGGCTTTAAAAAGAATTGTTTTGTAGACCTCACCCGGCGATAAACATAGTAATTATTTTCAAACATTTTAGAGAACTTTAGAAAAGTATCTTGTTTAAACAGGTATTTTGATTTCATTATATGATTACAATTACAGTAAAAAGGCGATTTTTGTCCATTTGTCAATAAGTGAATTCGTGCTTATAAAATAACCAATCTTAAAAATGTTTACTTACGAATATTTCTTGTCCTCCATTTTTGATCTTTGTGAGAAAATGGTTGATTTTAATTGGTTTAAAGTAAATATTTTGGAAATAGTAAATATTGTCAGAATCTTATTATCACCAGTAACTTGGCAAACATTCAGCTATTTTGAAAAAAGTAAATATATTTTATATAGTCGTTAACAAAAGTGAACAAATTTCAAGGGATATGTCACACAGCGAATGTGTGAAGTGAAAAAGTACAAATGTATTTAAAGTGAGAAAGTATGGGTCTGACACAAATCAGTTTTGTAGTGCCTCCTTTATTCCCTAACCATTGGCTTATGGAATCAGGCAATAACTCACTTGGTAAAGATTTCATTTAACTATGAAATTTTTAAGGAAATGGAATGAAACTTTATAAAATGCCATTACAGAGATACAAAAAGATATACAAAAAGATAGGTCCAAATAAGAACAATCCTAGTATGAAATAACCGCTAAAAAGATAAAAATAAAATGAAGAAGGAATCACTCACGATTGCTTTATAAGCATTCAAACTAAACATCATTCTAGAGGATTCTACAAGAGCAGTCTGAACGCTATCCACCTTAACTTCGGTTCACTGCTTCGACGTTAACCCGTCGGTTCAGTGTTGCAGAGATCTGTCCGCTAATAAGCTCTACAACCTAACATGCACGCCCATCTTATTCCCTGTAATGCTATTACCTGAATTATTATTTCCGGTAGAGTTGGGGAAGTTGAGGCATGTTGACAATCTCATACCTGTAGCGGCGCCGATTCAAATACGGTTGGATCGGTTGACTTTTATTTCGTGGCGATCCTATAGAATAAAACTTGACACTACCCACCTATGGCTAAAATGTGTAGGTTATCTTAAGGGTGACCACACCCTACCCTCCCCAACCCATGTCAGAAATGACCAGGAAGATAAAAAAAAAAAAGTCGGCGTTGTGTAGCCTTCTAAATCCTCTGTTTATATCATCCATTTTTAGTTTGAATATTTTCCGAAAAATTCAAGTATTAAACCTTTGATATTTAATATAGGAAAATTTACCCTTTGTCGTAAGCCTTCGTCTTGTCCTACAGTATCTTTTAATAATACCCCAGTCGTTCCTGTTGAACAGATCCGTTACTTAGGACTAAATCTGGACAAACGACTGACATGGAATCCTCATACAAGACTGAAAAGACAGGAAACTGCTCGTCGATTCCGACTATTACAATATTTACTAGACAAACGGTCCAAACTTCCAATCCATTACAAAAGACTGATCTACATGGCTATTATAAGGCCTATTTGGACATACGGAGTTGAGCTATGGGGCTCCACTAAACCATCTAATTCTTCTCGAATACAATCCTTACAGCTCAAAATCCTTCGTAAAATCCTTAATGCTCCTTACTTTGTCACAAATCAAATCATCCATCAGGACCTCAATGTCCCCTGTGTTGCCGATTTGGCGAGAACCAGATACCAATCCTTCCATAATAAACTTCCCAACCACCCAAACCAACTCGTTTCTAACCTGGCTTCTCCTTCATTACCTAATAATCCTCCTAGACGTGTGAAAAGAATATGGCCTCAAGATCTTCTCCTTTAGAAATGTTTTTGGAGTTCTATCAATGGAATTATTAAAAAAAAAAAATATATATATAGAAAAAAAATAATATATATATATATACGATACACTACAAAAGGAAAAAATTATTTAAGATTTAAGTTAAGATACGTTTAACATACCCCCTATGATATAGAGCGTAATTGACGTCAGACCTGACAACTCGTAGCCACAAAATTTTGAGTGATCCAAAAAAAAAAATTAATTTTCTAGGTTACTAGAACATTTAATTATTAAATTAATACTAAACAAATGAACTTAATTCTGAATCATAAAATTAAATTAGTTACTATTGTGGTACAGATGATAGTTGACGTTTTAACGAAGAAATATTTTTCTAAAATATAGCCATAATAAAGATACAGCTTCTACCAAAAGGGATAAACCCTTACCCGGATTATGCTAACGCTGAGGATTTTAACTAATCTGTTAATCGGTTCTGCACAGCCATTGTTTGCCTTGGGGACCAGGGGGGATACAGGCTTCTGCTGACTAACAGGCTTTTGCGGCCAACCCCTGATGACAGTCAATCTACATACTATCTCGGAATGAAATTTTATTTTTAAATTAATTTGCATCTGAATTTAGACACAAAACATTTGTTTTCGTTTTGCTTGTTTTTTTTTCAAATTGGAAGTATTGAGCAAAACCTAATCGAAAATTAAATTGTTCCAACGTAAATACAGAGGAGCAGGGTAGCTCAGTGATAAAAACGATGTGTTAGCTACTAACTGCAAGGACTTGGGTTCGAATCTGCTGTGGCAGATAATTATTTATTTTGTTATTCACGCCCTGAGTCAATTCTGTGGACTCTTGGAACAAAATCTCAATTCGGGAAAAATCTCACAGTTTAGCGTGATCTTAAACTCGACTTCCTTGTATAACCATTGTTCAAGAAATACTCCTTCCTTACAAAGAACTGAACCCCTGACCATTCTGGATTGTAAAGATTAGCGATTTCACGATTTTTAATTATTATCATATTTAAATAACTTTTAAGACTGTAAGCCTTTTATTGGTATAGTAAAATTGCAAGTTAACCAAAAAGTAGAATTGCAGACTAATTTCTTTCAATGGAGTCTGATGCAAAACTGAAAAAGACGATGGAAAACGTTTATGAATCCCTGTGAATTCGTAGGCCTTATATGACAGTTTTTTTTCTAAATGCTTGGTATTTATTTTTAGGATCATAGCTAATAAAATCCTAACCTATTACTAGTAGCTTAATAATATCAATTAGTTTTAAAAAAAGGATCGAATTGCGCAATTTTTTATATATAACAAATTTTTGATATATTATAAGGTATTATATACATCTAAGATTTTAAAGGAAACCTATTTTCACCTGTCAGTGTAGTGCAGTGCATTTAAGTATATACTAAAAAACCTACTTACAATAACTGAATTCTTGTTTTCCTTTATATAGTTTATTACTTCCAGAAATAAAGCTTTTACTGATTAAAGGTCCAAATATGATTTTTGGTTCTGTATATCCCATGAAAATTACATTTTTCGTATAATAATGTATTTTTCAAAAAATTACACGTATTTTCTTTTCAGAAAATATATTTACAAGAACTTTTTTTTTTAATAAAACTACTTTATTTATTGATAGATATTACAATCTCCCACACAGTTGTGGGCAATAGGTAATAGTAGTGAATGATCACATTCGTACTAAAATAAAATAAGAATGAAAAATAAATAAATGAAAGAAAAAAAAGTACATAAAAATAAATAAAATCTCTCTTAAAATACAAACAAACAAAAGGATAAAGAGAATTAACATAATCAAACTATGTATGCATGAAAAAATAAATAAATAAAATTAAAAAAAATAATCTCTAATCACATTTACGCTATATACAATATTTACACAATCGACCTGAGGATCCCTGAGCCCACTCTAGCCCCCACGTGTGAGGGCAAGAACAGATCTCATAAGATCACAGCTCATCCCTCTCGCCGCAACACTGGTAATGAACAAATGGAGTTTGACAAGAACTAAAAAACAAAAACAGTAAACATCCTAGAAAAGTAGGTATTGTAACTATATAATGAGCGAATAACCGGGAATAACATAATTTTCATTTTATCAAAGAAAAAAATAAAAGTTTCCCTCATTTTAGATTAAGACCTTAATATTTAGAAAACTACCAACTATAGGGAAAAAATTAATAATGCCATTTTTAAAGTAAACTAACTTTACTAAAATTTGTGCAGTAATAGATACAAGATTACGTTGTAGTTCATACAAGAAAGCTGCTATTCTTTGGAAAATAATTGTTATAAACAATTTTATGATACATTTAACTTCAAATTGAACTGTTAATATACCAATACCAAATTCCATCAACGATCGAATTTACAAAATCACTTGAAAACCATTAAGTATGTTCATTTTTCACTTAAGTGGTCATATTTCTTGTTTGTTATGAACAGTAGGAAAAGTAATATCTAAGCTAAAAATTTAAAGACATACCCTCAGGAACTATCAAAATATGTCCATTTTTTGTCCATCCAAGAGGTAAATAATTCCAAAAATCACTCCTGCAAAAAAAATTAATAAATGAAATTAAAAAAGGTAGAATATATAATTCAATAAAAAACATAGTTGGTTATCACAAAATGAATAAATGAAATTAATAATATAACATTGATATTGTAAAGGTGCTGCGGTATGGGATAATTTTCCCGAAACGGTGTACAAGAAAAATATTCTATCGAATAGGTTATATTCTATTTGAAAGTTTTTTCACCTCAAAAATTTTGAAAAATTGATACAATCAAGGTTCCTAAAAAGAAAATCCCGATTAATAATTTAAAAAGTAAGGATAAAATAAAACTTTGTTCTCGTAAATGTTTTTTTTTTAAATAATGTATTTATTGTTATTTATAACTGTATTAAAATATATACAAGTAAATTAGCTGTCGGTGACATAGTGACATGATACAAACATACCCATTTATAGTACTCCAATTGTTCTCATAAATGTTAAAACAGAAAATGTGATATGCTCTATAAAATAATAAATATGACTGCAATGTTATTTATGATAACTTATTCATAGTTATTTCTTTTCATTTGATTAACCATAATACATTTATAATTAAAACTTATTTATTCCAAAAATAATTTAGATATATTGTATTTTAATTTAAATATCAAGTACTGAAATTACCTGGCTTCTCCTTCACTACCTAATAATCCTCCTAGGCGTCTGAAAAGAAGATGGCCGCGAGATCTTCTCCTTTAGAAATGTTTTTGGAGTTCTATCAATGGATAGATTCTCCACATGTGTTTTTATCATGTCATAATATCACTTACAGCAAATTTACTTGATGTGTATATATGTATACAGTTGTAAATACCAATAAATAAATTATTAAAAAAAAGAACGTACTGAAATTCAACATTTTGGAAAATATCTATTTTTTTAAAAAATCAGAAATTGGTTAAAATGGCATTTGAAGCAGTAGTGTTTTCAATATTCGAAGACGGAATTTTCAATTTTTATTCAAGATTTGGAATGAATATTTTAATGAAATATTAGTATTTTTTTTCACTCACAAAACACTTTACAAAGTATAAAGGTAATTCATAAAAAAATATAACGTATTGTTACTAATATTAAAATATTACTAAATCATTATTATATATAACAGACATCAGCATTTTTATAATAGTTAACATCCAATGAAAAAAAATTGCACGGTAATTGAGATAAACATAAAGTTAGGCCATTATACAGAAGGCAATTAAAAATTATAATAAAAAAAAAAGGTAAGCATATAATATGTTTATTCATCCGCTTTGTATTGCTACTAGGTCTTATTTATTTTTATAGGATCAAAGGTAACATGACTTCGATAAACAGGTTATTTTATATTATTCCAACAATAAATAATGCATTTTGGAAAGAAAATGGATTATTTGAAAGGAGAAAAAGCTTATAATTTAGGCGGTAGGAAAGGTTCCAGTATAAGTGAGACGAAACTAAGTTGATATGCCTGAGATCGGCCTTCATGGTTCATGCCCCTAACGGCTTTTTTTACCTTCACGTTACAAACTCCTTTTATCATGGTGCATGCTCCGTCTAAACGCTTAGCACATTCTCTCCTAACAATTAAATATTTTTATAATACTTTCATTTAAATATCTCATAAATAATTAAGCAGTCGTCGCCCAGGTGGGCTGCGTTCTCATTCAGAAGAGAGAGTTAAGAAGGCATCAATTATTTAATATTTTAAAGTACTCCACTCATGGGTCTTTACTGATTCCATGGGTGAAAAAAGCGTTTGAACCTAGTTTATCGTCAGTTGATAGATCGTTTCGTAAATTAATCGATAAGAACGCGCCCCATCTTTCAGTATAAGCCCTAAATTAAATATAATTTTAAAACATTTATAATTGTTATTGGTTTTATATTATAATTAAGCACCTGAATACGTTATTAGAAATGTGATGTATACCAAAAAAGGGTTTAATTTTAGGTTGGAAAATCAAGTGCTTGCGTATGCTGATGATTTGGAATTATTGGGTGAAGACAAGGAAACTATAAAACTAAATACACCTGTGTTAAAAAACTCAAGGAAGGAACCAAGTCTAGAAACAAATACAGATAAAACAAAATATATGATTAATAGTAGAAACGTGAGCTATTTCGGAGATAAAGGCAGGGAAGGAAACACATTTCAACAGGTAGATAGGTTTAAGTATCTAGGTTCTACGATAACTAGAAAAAATGTAATTTATGAAATAAAAGCAAAGTTGAAGGCGGGAAATGCTTGTTATTTTTTAATTTCGAAGTATCTTAGCTCTCGCCTTCTGTCCAAATAATTAAAAAAAAGAACTAACAAAACTATCAACCATTACTCTGTTCTTTATGGATGCGAATCGTGGCCCCTTACACTAAGAGAAGAACAGCGCCTTAAGGTTTTTGAAAATAAACTATTACGTAACATATTTAGGCTTTATATAATATTATTAGTTAACAGCAGAATTTAGAAGGCTAAACAATGGTGAATTGAGGGAACCTGCACCAGGTAGATATAATTCAGGTTCACGAACGGATCCCTGACATTTTAATAAACACAGTACCGTATAGTAAACGTCCGAGGGGTAAACCGAAACGTAAATGGGAGGATTGCGTTAAAACTGATTTAGTAGATCAGGGTTTGAAGGGGCGTCATTAGACAAATGTATTAGAGAACGATTAGTGATATCGGCATCGAACCTTCGGGTTCGCGAATCCTTATTATTATTTATATTATAGTTAAATTTTTCTATACGTTGTGCTCTCTGTATAGAGCCTATTCTAGAAAATAAGCCTTCTTTCAGTAAATCGCATTAAAAATAGAAAATTCTCCATTATAAGTGGTCATGAGGAAAATGATCATCACTAACCCATACAATCTAAGGGTTCCCGCAAACAATGTAAACCAGAGGCTATCCTTTTTTAATAGTTCAGAAAAATTTCAGCTTAATCTAGAAATAATTGTAATCTAATTTATTGTTGTTAGGGAAAAAGAAAATATCGTTAGTAAACTATATCTGGAAAAATGTTGAACGCAAATAATTCTATTATAGTTTAAATAAAAGGTTATTAATTGCACCATAAAGTAGAACATTAGTTATTTGATATTTTAGATATTCACCAAAATAATTTCACAGATTGATCTTCTAATTTTTTTTTAATTTGGTAAGTATCCTTACTAAAAACTCAACTACCCCCTGTTGAACAGATTCGATACTTAGGACTCCATCTTGACAAGAGACTTACTTGGGTCCTCAGAGAAGACTGAAACGACAAGAAACTCCTCGTAAATTTCGATTGCTACTACACCTACTTGACAAACGCTCTAAACTTGCCACTCACTAAAAAAAATCACTCACTACTAAAATCTAAACTCCTTACTCATCCTAATCCATTAGTTCTTAATCTCTCATCTTTAACAATCCCTGACAATCCTCTGAGGCCACGGGATCTTCTAATTTTTTTCTAAATAATTTATTTATTGCTATTTACAACTGTATAAATATGTATACATCAAGTAAATTTGCTGTATGAGAGATAATGACATGATACACTCATGTGGAGAATCTACCCATTAATAGAATTCCAGATCTTCTAATTTAAATTAATGCTTGAAGTACCACCAATGAGTGGTTCCTTCCCAATGTTTTCAAGTATAAATGAAACATTCCATATATTTACTTATTGTATTTATTATTTTGTACAGATGCAAATTACATTAAATTAATAAATTTTAAAAAACAACAAAATTTGGCAAAACGTTATCTCGGGAATTATTGAACATAATGAACTCTATTAGGAATCAAATATGGAGGTTCACTAAATACATTGTTAAGCATTTTATAATGATATTTCAGCAATTTGTGATACATTATTGGCAAGAAACCTAAAAATAGAAGCCATTTTGAAAAAAAATTGCTGTATAAATGCTACGGACCGTATCATCATCGTCTAATGGCTGACCGTATAGCATCGTACGTCGCTAACATTTTTTTCATAATAATTCGCTGAGAGAAATTAATTTACACTTTCTTAGTTAAATCCATACTTTAAGCTATTTTAACTGGACTATAAGTTCTTTAAGACAGGAATGGTTTGAAGCATATCTGACTCCAAATTTTTCAGATTTTTATAGGATGACAAAATCTTTCTATTTTCAATTAGACCTCTTTGGTCTCCGTCAAACCAGCGATACGAGGAATCGTTTGTCTTGAACATAGCAATATAAACCACTTGAAACGCACCAATAAACAGACGACTTCACTCTTTACGATAGGTGGGCAATCTATTATTAGTCTCCCTACCATTTATCTAAGGGAAGACGTTTAAGTGTAATAGTATATCATTCTGGTCGAAGCTTGAAGGACTTATTACTTCAATCTTTTAACGTCTCTTCAGAAAAGCAATTTCCGTATATAAAAAATAATTATGTATATCCAATATCATTCAATTTAAATTAGGAGAAGATGGTTGGGGGTGTATCAGAGGATAAGACAAATTAGTTTAAAAAAACATATTTACTAGTGCTAACGTTTCGGCCAGAATTTCTAGCCTTCATCAGAGCTAAGGGGAAAAAACAAGATAACAAACAGTGAATAAAGGATATGTAGAATGATTAATGTAAATAATTGTACAGAATGAATATAGATAAAAATAAAGTAATGAAAGAAGAAATAAAACGTACACATAGGTAATTAAATGTGTAAGTAAAATAACAGAATTAATGAAATAAAAATATAAAGATAATTGGTGGTAAAGCTTGGCCGTAAGATTTCAAGCTAACAGCCCTGAAGAAGGCTAGAAATTCTGGCCGAAACGTTAGCACGATTAAATAAGTTCTTTCAACTTATTTGTACTATATTTTGACCGCACACCCCACCCATCTTTTCCTCGTATAAGTCATCCACGGTCAACTATCTCTCATGATTATAAAGTTATATATTGCAAAGAAGCAACGAAATATAAATAATTATACATTCAATAATTATATTTATAATAATTACCAATAGATACGTTTTATTTCCCACTTCTTTAATTACTTTAGTTTTATCAATATTTATTCTGTACAATCATTTACTTACCCATCAATCCATAATTGGACATATATAAACTGCAATACATTAACATTTTCCATTTTTTCAAACAATAATTATCAATAATGTAAATCCAATAAATATACTTCAAATACATTTTTTTCATAACAAAAAATTTGTTTTTCCTATATACATATTTTTGATTTCCTCCTACTCGCACAAACCCAAATAACAATTTACCAATCTGTCCTATACATTATTTCCCCTGTTTCATTCCTTCATAACGCTCCTCTCCAGTGATCCGCAACAACCGTTTAATCGATAAAGCAAATTAACAGAAATCATCAAAAGATAGCAACGCATAAACAAAGCAGAAACAAAACAATTACAACAGTAGAATAGTTTGATAAAAAAAACATAAAAATATATTTTTTTTTAATAATTTATTTATTGTTATTTACAACTGTATACACATATATACAATAAGTAAATTTGCTGTAGGTGACCTAGTGACATGATACAAACATGTGGAGAATCTACCCACTGATAGAACTCCAATAACATTTCTAGAGGAGAAGATCTCAAGGCCATCTTCTTTTCAGACGCCTAGGAGGATTATTAGGTAATGAAGTAGAAGCCAGGTTAGAAACAAGTGGATTTGGGTGGTTGAGAAGTTTATCATGGAAGGAATGGTATCTGGTTCTGGCCAAATCGGCAACATACGGAACATTGAAGAAGTCCTGATGGATGACTTGATTTGTGACAAAGTAAGAAGCATTTTGGACTGTAAGGATTTGATTCTGGAGGAATTTGATGGTTTAGTGGAGCCCCAAAGCTCAACTCCGTATGTCCAGATAGGCCTTATAATAGTCATGTAGATCAGTCTTTTTTAATGGATTGGCAATTTAAACCGTTTGTCTAGTAAATATCGCAATAGTCGGAATCTACGAGCAGTTTCTTGTCTTTTTAGTCCAGTATGAGGATTCCATATCAGTCGTTTGTCGAGATGTAGTCCTAAATAACGGACCTGTTCGACATAAAAATAATTAAATAACTTAGAACACACAAATAAACAGGTTAAACTGATTCAAAAAGGGGGCGGCAAAAATTCTTTCTTATGCCCGTACATACATTAAATCCGACCCTGCCCGAAAGACATATTCAGCGGAACGTTTCCTGACTACGAAACACATTATGACTAAGGTGTGGTCGATGGGAATTCTAATGGACGATGATTGATGAGTTTTGGATCGTTAAACGATTTCGAGTATATTCATGTTTTAATCAACCGAAGTCGCCTAAATAAAAGGCCTTTGAAATTCCTGAAAATCCTACATACCTGTACATCATAATAAATGCGGTCACATACAGACATTACCAGTTGAAACAACAAACAATCTTAGAGCAATTAATGTAATGCCCGCAGTTGAAGACGGTATAATGCTGATGACGGTATACTAGAACATAGGGTGGAGTAATGTTACCTTCACATTATAAGAAGAAAAAAAATTCTATGGACCACACCCAGAGACGTTCTTAGACTAGAGGTGCGCAGTAGAGCGTTGCTTCGAGCCCTTTGTAACCAGCCAGAGCTTTCATAAAGAACTTACTCACAGTCGGTCAGGCAGAGAAACATCAGAGAAATTCGATAAAGTACTCCGAATGCTTATGGGCCAAGCCTAAGACACACAAGTCCTAAAAAGGTTGTCATTTGAAATCGCAAATATACCAGCATGAGAGCATTCACAAAATCTTTTTCTTAAACATAATTAAATTAATTTACAGGATTAAAAATTATAGCTGTAGCGGCTACTTCGTCATCAAATAAGATAGTGACAAAATAGTTTCAGGAACAATTGATTTTTTCCTCTATTTTATTTATTTTTATATTTTCAGATACAAAATTTAATGGTGAAACTGGAGTAAGTATCTGGACTAGGTCTCATTATGAAATAATTGTCTGAAGTTCAAGGGCCAAGAAGGGTAGACAAAGGATCCTTCAATTTTATATCTACTCAGAGTAACAAGCACAACCGGAATATTTTAAGTAGAAAAACAAAAAAGTTTTTGTTTTTTTTCACTAAATAAGTACTAAAAAAGAATTCAAAATTCGGAAAGAATACAAGCATAATTCTACAGATCGTACATAAATAACACATATTGTAATAATATAATATAAATAAAACTCCAAAAAAAAAAAATAAAAATCCACCAGAGAGCCCAAATCAAAAGTTATAACTTACTTATAATTTAATATAAAGTTTATTTGTAATATATATTTGTATATAAAAGTAAAGAAAATACTTCCTGAAATATCTTCATTTCATTTAATAACAAATCGGAGTTAGTTTGTTTGTTTGTTTTTAATTAATGGCGTAAAACATCACTGGTCATCAACCCATTAATTTCTTATTTATTTTTATTAACATTTATTTTATTATTTTTTAATTTGTCGTCTGTTTGATGTTAAATTAGTGGCATTTAACCTTTTAATTTTTAAAAATACTAATTTTATTGTTTTATCATCGACTCTATAGGCTTGTGAAATATTCTGATTTAATCGTAATTGAGATGTGACATGAACTATGGGCAATCCTGAAAGATATGGCTAATTGTCTAATTCTTTGTACAATATTAACTTTTATAATATAATTCGGGGTTTCCTCTATCTTCAGGTAATATAGTAACTCCCATTAAACAATTCAGTTTTAATATCATTTTGAATATAGTCTGAACATTTTAATTGTATCTAAATGTTGTTAAAATGATGGTAAACCATAATGGTGTAATTAGATGGGGGATAGCTCAACGCCTTATATGAAATAAAGATGTTTAATATATTCCATAGGAAGTATCTTTTTCACTTTATGATCATAATATGAAGCTATAGTTGTGTTTCATCAGTAGATAGGTTATTAGTATGTAATGGGGTGGTTAAAAAATAAATAATATTTCTAAAAACATCAGAACATTTATAATTTTTTCGGTTCCACTACTTTTTGTCTACAGAAAAACATAGGTTACTCAAGCATTGTATTCCCGTTACTCCACTCTTTTTATTAGTGCCGACGATTTCAAGAATAGTTCAAACAAGAATAATGAAACTGAACAATAATAATAGTAATTTTACTGAATAACCTTTTTTTTTCTTTAAAAACTCGTTTTTCTAATGAATTAACACACACTTGTGCATGGTAATATCCAGACCAACCTCGACCTTTCTGTAAGATAATCAAGCAGGAAACAATGTATATCCAAATGAAACTATGTTATTTACAGAAGAATGAATGACTACAATTCATAAAAAACATGTAATAAAGAGAAATATCGTTATTAATCAATATTAATAACGATATTTCTCTTTATTATCCAATGATATCGTTTATAACGACCTCCAAGGGACTAATCACTACATAATCATGTAAATATGAAATAAATATTTTAAAAATTAAGTATTGCTTTCAAAAACTAATGGATTTCTTTATATTTACATTGTGATTGCTTTATTTGATAATACTACATTAATAAAAATAAATTGGTAAGCCTCTGAAAAATATAGTACAGAAATATTCGTGACTATGACCGATACGTCATTATATCCGTGATCGTTATAACTGATATCCGGTGCATATATATTTAATTCAAGAATCTAGTGCTAATCGTATAACGTCTAGATTAATTAATATCGCAGAGCGAACTAATTAATTCTAAAATTACTTTAATTGAAATAGAAATAACGTAATTTAAAATAACATTTAATTCAAAAAGGTGAAAATCGCTAGCAGAAAAATTGTTTATACAGATTTTTCATTAATTAGCAGACATATTTTAATAAATGTGGCGAAGAAACTTTATTTTCTTGGGTTATTAAATATATTATAAATGATTAAGCTCTTGAATAAAAAAGATCAACAATTCATTTTTTGTAACATTTTTTTTTTTAATATTTATTTATTGCTATTTACAACTGTACATTATAATACATTTAGTAAATCTGATCTAAGTTAAATTGGAGTGTTACA
>NW_027106719.1:131527-134403 GCF_000696795.3 Halyomorpha halys
TATTTATACTAAGGAGAAACCTATTCCTATCATTAAATAATTATTTTTGTTAATTCAGGTTAGTATTCTTTTCGTCATTGGTGAATTTAAGTATAAATAAATCATGGTAATTAATAAATAAATGGTAATTAAAAAATTAAATAAATCATTTGATATAATAAAGAGAGGAATTCAATCAACGTTCGACCATATTTACCAAGACAAAATTATTAAAATAAATTTGTAAAAAAATATTTAAGAAAATTATCCGAAGCCCATTGGTACGAATCATTTACGTAATTAATTTTGCAATAAAACTCTATTCTGACCCTTAAAAATGCTAATACGCTGTGTTAATAAAAGACTTCCAAAAATATTTATACTAAGGAGAAACCTATTCCTATCATTAAATAATTATTTTTGTTAATTCAGGTTAGTATTCTTTTCGTCATTGGTGAATTTAAGTATAAATAAATCATGGTAATTAATAAATAAATGGTAATTAAAAAATTAAATAAATCATTTGATATAATAAAGAGAGGAATTCAATCAACGTTCGACCATATTTACCAAGACAAAATTATTAAAATAAATTTGTAAAAAAATATTTAAGAAAATTATCCGAAGCCCATTGGTACGAATCATTTACGTAATTAATTTTGCAATAAAACTCTATTCTGACCCTTAAAAATGCTAATACGCTGTGTTAATAAAAGACTTCCAAAAATATTTATACTAAGGAGAAACCTATTCCTATCATTAAATAATTATTTTTGTTAATTCAGGTTAGTATTCTTTTCGTCATTGGTGAATTTAAGTATAGTTCACGAATCTTGACTGCCATAACCATGGTTAATAAAGAAAAATTGAATAGTATATTCTATATAAAATGTCCAAAAATTTATAATTCTCTGATATAGTCTGCAAGATGATTAAAACCTAACTATAATGTCCTAATAATGATAGAATGCTGTTCAAGCAAGGGTTTCCCATCGATTTCATTACGGGATGATATTAACTTGCTTAGAGAACTATATTCCTTTCAAAGTGACTCTTCATACCCGTTTTTCATGACGACATTCTCGTTGAGAATTGAAAGCGTTTCATTCAGTCAGTATGTGAACCACAGCCAATGGAACCCTTCAAGTGACGCATCGAGGTGGAGTTCCTTTCCTCATTAAATACTCGTAAGCCGGGTATTTCCAATGCTCGCCAGGTTCAACTAAACTTCTTCACTTATGTACAAGATATTGGTACCATATATTATTGTCTCTTGTCTTGCTATTTTTGATTGCAACATGGCTTGGTAACCATAAAAGCTGAACCATACAACCAGTTATCGCCAATGTTTTAGTGAATAGTAACGTATTCCGAGAAAAGGAACCCTGTACAAATATTAGAGCAGTAATGCAGTTTAAAAAGCTAATTTTTAAATTGAGATTGACTGCCAAACTACGTTTAGTTGTATATATTTTTTTTTACAGCATACTTTTTTTTTTTATTTTATTCATTTAAAAAATAAAATCCAATATGATCCGACCAGATGACAACATCAATGGATCTGTGCCAAAATAATACATAAGAATGATAGATATAAGTGAAATGTAAATATTACAGTTTTGACTATCAGGGCGTTGTTGAGACTATACAAATTTAAAAATAAATAAGTACTATATAAATTGATCTCAAGTGATACAACTACTAAAATGATAATTAAGAAAAAAATAAAAATTAAATAATGATAATAGTAAAAATAACTTAAATAAAAGTGACCAGAAAATTGAAGTACTTATGAGAAATAATTTGTCGCAACGGTTCTGAGAAAGAGAGCATCCGCGAGAAAACCACCAAATTAGAAAATTTAACTTTTTAAACAGATAAAATTTACAATAAGAAACTTTCCTCCAATGCAAAGTTAAGGCATTAAAAAAGTTGTGATGAGACCCGTGATTTTATACGGGATGGAGACCACATGCTTACCTAACTTGGAAAAGCTGCTAAAAATAGAAAGGAGGATCTTAAGAAAAATCTATGGGCCCAGGAAAACACAGGAAGGTTACAGGCTAACATCTGAAGAAGAGATTTCCAGAAACATCAAAGACCTGGAAACCGAGATGAGAATCAGAAGGCTGATGTTCTATGGGCACATGAAGAGGATGCAGGAGGAAAGATTGAATAAGAAGATCTTTAAAAAAATTGTTATCTACAAAAACATGGGAGGATACACGAAGCAAATGGGAGAGGAATTAAAGAGACTTACAATTTCAGATACCGACTGACTAGATAGAGAAACGTATAGGAAAACACTCAAAAATCTCACCAATATTGGAAGAGAAAAAATTGGTACGAAGTGGTACGAAGAAAGGCAGTCGAGGATCATGAAACTGCGAATGGGAAGAAAGAAAATCAAGACTTCCAAAGAAGCCTAACCATTGATATTCACGTGGTCCTTAGTAATACGTGTATTTTGAAGTGAATAATAAAACTGCAAATTTACTATTAGTGAATTAATATAATAATGAGAATAAAACAAGATGATACAGAATATGATAAAAATAAGGATCCAATAATATTTATTACAAAGCACACACATACATTGCTAATTCTAATTGTAATATAATAAATAAATTATGTGGAGTTAAGAAAAAATACAGGCAGATATGTTCATTTGGTGAATCAAAATCAATTATTCAGAACCATAGTAAGAAAGTACCCAGTTAAATATTTCTTTTTTTCAGTTTTTTTTTTTGTTTTTTTTTGTGGTTTATTTAGTTATTTATTTTTCTGGTGAGTGATTGAACAGGTATGGCTCCATATATTTTAAGGTACGTTTATTATTTATTGACATTTTTATATGTTGGATTGAATTTTTTTTTGATATATTATTCTATTATATA
>NW_027106719.1:134453-154780 GCF_000696795.3 Halyomorpha halys
TTTAATAATTATTTTGACTGAATTCTGTGATTTTTTTCTATTCTTTTTTATTACATTTTTTAAAGTTAATTCTATCTAACATTTAGATGGTGTGAACCTTACAGTACTTTCTAGATAATAATAATAAAGGCTTAACGAACCCGAAGGTTCGATGCCGATACCACCAAACGCTCTCTGCATACATCCTTCCAGTGATGCCCCTACAAACCCAATTCCACTAAATCATTTTTAACGTAATCCTCCCATCTACGTTTCGGTCTAGCCATCGGACATTTACCCGTTGGTTCAATGTTTATTAAAATTTTAGGGATCCGCTCGTTACTAAGCCCTACAACCTTACATGTCCATCTTACACGCCGCAATGTTATAGTTTGTATTATATTTACCTGGTGTAGGTATCTTAATTCAGCGTTGTGTAGTCTTCTAAATTCTCCCGTTAATTCATCCTTTTTCGGTCCGAATATTTTGCGTAATACTTTATTTTCGAAAACCTTAAGGCGCAGTTCATCCTTAAATGTAAGAGGCCACGTCTCACATCCATAAAGAACAGTGGGAAGGATGATGGTTTTGTTACCATTACCGCGTAGGGGAGCGTCCCACGAGTGGCGGATATGGGGATGGTCGGTGGAAATTCCTCGGAAGTCCCTCTCGGCTTAGTCCAAAGGACTCGCTGACCAACAATGAGAGCGCCTCCCCCAGTCTTGCTGGAAGGTGTGACGTAGGATTGAACGCCCTACTAGTTCACAAAACACTTTCTACATAACACAGATAAAATTAGAATATATGTAAATACAGTTGACCTTAAAACTTAAATATAAGAAGATGGTCAGAGTTGCGGTAAAATATTATATTATATAATATTATATTATATAAACTATTTGTTTTATTTCCGGGGTAAAACCAAAGTTTTTCATGTGCAAATTTACCTAGCTTGGGTTTTGTTGCATTTTAGCATGGTTTTCTATTCTCTTCATAATTACAAAAACAAAAATAATACATATAAAGATTGAAAAGTATATTGTATTTATTACGTGGTTATAAGATATACTATGCATAAAAAACAGAAAAACTGCACAAATCTGTATTGGGAGAGAGGAATCCTTTCGTTTTCAACTCTTGCTTTTGCCAATTACGAAGGAGTTTTCTCAATCCTTATCTCACCAAAGGATTTTAAACTCCTTGCGGGCAAGGGAGTGGAAAAAGAAAATTCCCACAAAGGAGAACAATGAGAAGAATTTTCATTCCTATTATCAAAGCACAACAAAAGTTGAGTCTGGTAGCAATTAAGAGTCAGGTGAGTCAGAGCCATTTTGTTAATTGTTCGACAAGGCCTTCTATAATTGGCCCAACTTTTCTTTCCTCTCGCGGTTATAACTTTTAAGAAGTTAGGCCCATCAATGGATCTGACAATATCCGATTCATGGAAAACTTAAAGCAAGGCCTGTTAAAACTTTTAATTAATCGTCTTGAAACAATCCGATTCTTTACAACAACGACAAACTTAACATTCAAAATGTCTTTATTTTCCATGTAGCCCGATTTCCTCAAAAAGGCATAGCTCATTTATAATTTAGAAAATAAGATGGTAGTTTATAAATAAATATAAAACACGTTAAAAAATACTACAAGTTGAATTTCTAGTCCATCGAAAGAGTTAGAACCCGACTTCATTCATAATTACCATATGTTGCTCTTATGAGAATTTTAATCTTGACCAAAAGATGTTTACCATCTAATAATAAGAACAAATGTAAGTAATAGTGAATAATGATTGAAAAAGAATCATCAAGAAAATTAAAATATTTAATATGATTTCATGAAATTACATTAAATATTTTTTTTTTTTTTTTGGAGGGGATGATAAAAAGTGATGAGCACATTTACACAAGTTAAAATAAAAAAATATATATATAACATAATTTATTATGAGGAAAATATTACAAAAGAGTCAATATATTTTGAATAATAGAATAAATAAGAGGCCGCTCAGTTGAAAATAAAGGTAACTGTTAAAACAATACTGATACAACAAGTAAGAAAAATTAAAAAATATGTGTGACACAAATTTATGCATTAATTTATAGTGAACATTTAAGAATTTGCGAAGGAGTGCATGAATTTACAAAATTATTATCTCTTATAGTGTTCTTAGCTGATGCGAAATGCGGTCACTTACATTATGGGGGGTCAGCGCCTAGTTTTTTTAAGTAAAGTACTGCCTAAAATATTCGGAAGAAGAATGAGTTAACCGGAGAACTAACTACAAAACGCCACTGTCCTAAAACAATGCACTACTGTTATTTTTTATAAACCCTCCTTGTCTGTTAACCTGCTCGCTTTTTATCGTTTTTATTTTTATATTATATGTTATAATAATACAAATAGCTAACAAAATCGATAACTTAGGATCCATACGTTGTTACTAATTTACAGTACGGACAAAAACTGTATTAAAACGCAATTTAAAATCGTAAAAATTGTAACTAATTTTATCACTAGAAGCAGGAACATAAGAGAGCATGATATGATGTTTTTATTATTTTTTCTTAGTGGTAATTCAAAAACTATCGATTATTCATCTGACACATATCGGTGTCACTCACCAACAATATAATGTACCATACCAGTCAATGCAGTGTATTTTCATGGCGTTCAATAATTCAAAAGATGATATTTGCCTTTCTTTTTTTTCTTTTTTTGGCTTATGATTGATGTCTAGTCAGATATCTTGCGGACTACATCAATTGAATGGAACCTAGACATCACATAAATATTTAGCAATTTTTTTATTTTCAATTTCATTGTAATAATGATAACCGATATGACCCATAACGGGATATGGGTTCAGTACTTTGTGAGGAAGCCCTTTTTTTAGAACAACAGTTACAAAAGTTGTTTTTTCAAGATCACGCTCAACCGCCAGATTTTTCCCAAATTAAAGGTACCCACTTTATGAGGCTGAGTGGACCCCAGGAGGGCTCCAGAACCAACAGGGTTGACTCAAGGCTACATTGTAATATAAAATAATTGTCTGCCACAGACGGATTGGAACCCGAGTCCTTGGAGCGACTATAATGGAATAGTAATCCCTGTGCTGACCTAGGGAGTTATCAAAAAACTATCCAATTCTCTTGTCATTAAAGTGTGGGACATTGATCAAATTATAACTGAAATTAAAAATTTATTATAAATAATAACAGTTTCGAAAACCTGCTTTGTATCTCATACCCAAGCAGACTAAGTCATCCTAGTTAAACTTGCAAAACTAGGGTCCCAGTATTGATTAAATATCATTGCATTGCAATCTACAACTAATATTAATTTAGATTAGAAGCACCTCATGTTTTTAGCGGTATTTCTTTGTTTTGATTTTTCAATTTCCTATTTATCATTAACAAAAACACACATATTTAATTATCTTAAACTTACACTAAAGGTCAATTTAATAAATAAAATAAAATTCTTTAATTACCTAATTAATATGGTATAAAAGTCTACCAAGTGCTCAGGTACCACTTCTACTGGATAGATAGGTACATAATTACTTATATCCCAAGTTTTTTTTTTTAAATTTAGTGTTTAATATCCTTACTTTCTCCAACTTAGGGCAGGGTTAACGGGTTATCCTACACGTGTTAGCCAGAGTGGTATAGTCGAGATCCTGAGGGTCCGTCATGAAATAAAATTCAAACACCCTAGGCCGGATTCGAACAGACAACGCTTCCAGCATAAGAGTACTAAGTTTGTGGCTCAATACGCTTGGCCATTAGGTTTAAGAACCTTGAAATATGTCAGTTTAAGAAATCTATAAAAAGAAATTTTATTTTTTAAAATAAATAAATAAATTAACTATATGAAACTTAAACTGTGAAATACAACTTATTTCCGCAATTTTTTACTTATATTATTTTTACCAATCTCTCTAGATTTAACCTTCTTTTATCTCCATTTCAAATCAACCTATTCGTTAAATGTTAATCATATTCTTCTTAAAACTGATTATAAATACAGAGGGTTTAGTCTTAATAATATTCATCCAATAGACTGAGCACATAGTAACATTTAGTGATACCATCTGAAATCTTTAATAACAAAATCATCATGTGATATGGTCTGAGAATACTGAATTTGATCAGTATATGCTTTTTGACATACCAATAATATCTCTTTTGATTGTTACCAAGGCACGAAATTATTTTGTTGACTCAGCATTTCGTCTTGCCTGATGACCTCTAATGTTGGTTAACGAACTGAATTTTCGTTTGTATTCCATCCACAAATCATTCCTTCCCTGATGAGTCAATTCTTTTTGTTTGTATAACATTCCTCCCGAATGATCCAACCATTTATAAACAACGGCGATCATCGGTTTGCTTCGTTGCAGACTTTTTACGAGCGTTTGCTATCCTTCTTCATTCATTATTCTTTAGTTGTGACTATGCTTTGCTGGTTCGCTATTTTACGACCTTCGACTTCTTTCTCTCTTAACATTCGAAACTGTTCATTATAGATTCTTAGCAGTTTATCATCTCAGATTATCGAAGTTTTTTTTTCATGAAACCAAGGCGTGGATAAGTTGCTGGAAACAAAGGCGCCTAATATTCCGATCAGGTTCTTCTGCGTAATTTCCGTTACGGGCGATGTTCCTGTACTTGTCGGATACCCCTTTGTCCATTGTTCCTTCAAAAGAGGGAAAGATATCACGTCTCAGTAGTCAGCTGGGCAGGCGTTTCCTAATTCGTGCCTGATTACAAACTCAGCACTTCATTAGCACAAAACTCCTAGGCACTAGGAGTTACCATCAGAGAGCTCAAACAAACTTCACATAAAAAAATAATAGATTTGAAATCTTTTTTTGAAATTTTGAAAATTTTTTCAAGATATTCATAGTTGTATTTCAATGCAATATGACTAATATGGAGCAGCTATTAATCATTTCCGTATACTCCAGTTCCAAGTCCTTTAATTTAAGAATTTGGATGCTAAGACGTAAAAAATTAATATATTTTTATACAGTGGTTAAATAAGCGAATAAGGTTTTCATAATATATATATTCCTTTAAAATACACGTAGAATAGTCAAAATAAAAATAGTTTATCTAGAATTAACCAACCATGGTGGGAGAGTCGAGTTTTCATTCTGTGGGACCGCCACGAAATTATAGTCAACCCCCCTCCAAACCGAGAACCGACCCCGCAGTTCTCAGCATGCAAAGACCGGTGGCTCAATTTCCTCGGCCATGAACGACCCCTAGGAGATCAACTTTAAGTATACTCAACTCGTATAAAGTGGGTATCCTAAATTTGAAAAAAAAAACAGTTTTGCGTAATTCCCATGGGTTGTACTGGTACAGGTCAGGGTAGGTTTTTTAAACCATTTCCTGATATTCTAAAATATTTCAATATTTTCCCTAGGAAACAAAACTCTTGTCAATCAAATGCTGTATAACAAATAAGATAAACGTATTTTTTTTTCTTCCTCAAATTGTATTGCAATTTCTGTATTATTCCTTTAGGATTTACTTACTACCCGTTCAGAATGTAATAAAACAGTACTATTTCTAGACCACCGGTTGTGCAAGAAGGTGATTTAATAAGAATTGCATTTAAAAAAAATTTAGGATGAAAAATAATCTTTATCTTTGCTGTTAAGAATGTCCGTTTTAATTTTTTTTTTTATCATTTTGAAATTTTATTATAAAAATTAAAACATCCCATCCCATAACATCGAATGCCATGTCTATCGAATAGTTCAATAGAAGTTAATATTTATCTGCTTATTTATTGGCCATGAATTATTCAATACAACCTTTATTTCGGTTTTGTAAGCCGGGCCTCCACTTCTTATTCATGTGGCTATTCAGTTATCCTCAAGGGGATAAGCGGACCTCGTTCCGAACCCACTTCGCAAAACATCTTAAGGGTCCTAGGAATTCATAGCCAGAGAATCCAGGATAACACTAAATAGGCAAAGTATTATTGACAACTAAAGCTCTAGATATAGTCCTTTTTAGATACAGTTCTTTTCCATAGTCTTTAAATAATCAGCTACAATAACCATTTAGAGAATGAAGTTAAGAATGAAGGAAAGAAAATAACTATTTTTATTTATTACAAGATGACCCGGTAATGCTTCGTTATTGCTATTTTTGAGGATGTATTAGGATTTAATGAATAAAATTGATAGTTTTTTTTATAAATTATAGTATTTAATTAAAATTAAACATTTACGTAAACTTTATAATTATGATTTAGCAGCATAAATTAAACCGATATATGCTATAACTAACGAAACAGAAATTTGTAGTTTGTCAGACCAATTAACCTATGAAAGTGTGGTAAAACATTTTTTAGGAGTGAAAAAAAGTTATTTGTTTTTAGTAACTCCAGAAACCCTTGAATTCGAATTTTTCAAAAAATCTGAAAATAAAATTTTTAAGTCCAAAATTTTCGCACTACATTTTATCATTACATCGCCTTTGATTTCCTTTTGAAAAATTAAAAAATTAGAAAGAACTTCAACACTACTGAATCAATGTACACTAAATCTGGCTGTGACTTAGGACTCCATAAACTCCATCCAAGGGGAGATATAAAATATGACGTTTGAAAATCTTTTCTTCGTTTGAAACCCATATTTCGCCCTAATGAGAGCATTAAATTTACATTTTTTTTCTACTTGAGAATTAGGTGATTTCTTTATCGTATCGGTGAAAGGATTATATTAAACACTTTGAAAAAAAACAGCTTGATATCGGTCCAGTAATTCAAATGTTTATTGTGGACAAAGATTCGACCATTCCCTTTCATATAAAGTGACAATTAAAACAAATTTATGCAGTGATTATTTATATTAATAGGATTAAAAAAAATACTCCACTAGTCATAAGTATACTGTGTATGAGGCAACCAATGAAGTTGGGCAGCACAACACCTTTAATAAACTGCGTTTTTCCATAGACAAAGAAATAGTTACTGATATAGTGCGGCATCCGTGTCCAATATATAAACATAACAAAATAAAATTTCTATCATTCATAATAAAATACTTTAGTAGATCATTTTAAGTCCGATCAGATAAATTCAGTATTAATGGACATAAAATCTTTTTAATGTACCTCGAGGATAAATTTTAGAAACAATTTTATTAATAAACCTATTATACATTCATTTACTTCTTGTTTCATTGGAACCAAAATTTTATTTATTTCACCGATATATATCTAACAACGAATGATCACCAGTTATATGTTTTATTTAAAAATGAAAGCCGATGAAATGTCAGCCCTACATTTTAGGTGATTAAAAAAACTGCCACGGAAAAATGAGCTAACCTATAAACAATATTATAAATATTTTTAACTAATTAATAATTAAAAATATATCTCCAATTGTAAAAATTGACGGAATCTATTTGACCGTATACCTGTGTAACGACTTGGTGCCAATTTGCGTTATGAAAATATAATGACTAAATTAGTACATTAATTATTTATTATATTTTTTAATAAACTATTTTAAGCATTTTTAGCCCATAAAAAGGTTCAGATAAACTCAATCGAGAGACAGGAATTCGTTTGTTGACCCCAACAAAAACGGGAAGAATTGTTGATAGCTAAGGGTCCATAGCCCAATGAACAAATATTTTTTTTTTGCCATCGTTTCAACTTTGAGATGATTAGTAGCATGGATTAGTAGTTTGTTAACGTAATTGCTCCAGTTTATTATGTGTTTCATTCATCCATTTTTTATGAGGTTAGGTAATTACTTGTACTTAGCAAACTGAGAAGAGATCATCAAATTATAATGTGAACGCGTATTGAATATATTTGAAGTTATCATATATGGATACGGATATTCATGTAAATATTTTATAAAAAATACTAATAGTTTTACTGACTAATTTTATATATTTGCACTATACAAAGAATTGTTAAAATATACTCAAACATAGGTCAATTGCCTATTAATACAAAAAATAAAAAATTGTATGACGACGTATCGACCCGCATTGTAGACCTTTGTAACGTGAACAAATAAGCTAACAAAAAAAGATTAAAATTATAAAAGTATACAGAATTCAAGTATGTAACATAGCAGGGAAAATAATCCATAAATTGAATGTATACAATAGAAGTGTATCTGGATGAAATAGGACATAGGAAACGCACACAAAATAAAGAAATATAGTAAAAAAAAATGTAAAGTAAGCATATAAAGATAAAAAAATAAATAAAAGTAACGAATAAGACAAAGAGGTTATTGATTATATGCTTACAGGTGAAAAACAACTAATATCGCTACTTTCCGTTGATAGTGGCATATCTAAATAAAAAAAAAAAGCTTCGGATTTAATTAATAATGGACGTATTCTAAAGATAGCACCATAGACAGGTTTTTTTTTTTTTACTCAACTGTGGTTGCACTACATGCTCTTACTAGCCTACATCCCAAGGTTGTCACAAAGTAATCTACCGATACCTCTATGGTGCAAGTTCTAACATACTTCAAATACAAATCAAAAAAACAAATATTGTAACCTGTGCCACAATAATAGCAAAACAGCTAAATAGGATAAAATAATAACAACGGTGGAAATATAAATTAAATAAACAATTTTTTTTGTAATTAAGTCTCAAAGTAGCAAATAAATTTAAAAATAAAATTAGTATAAAGGTTATCTAACAAAAAAATGAAAAATAGATTTCCATACTTTTTTCCCCTACCTTAGGGGACTAAAACTAAACATCAAAAGCGTCTTCGTAAATTTAGATTATTTTGATTATCTCAAAGTTAAATTAAAAAGAACTCAAAACAATATCTAGTGTATCTGTTGGTATAAAAATAAATTATGAAATTTTATGATATCTCTAATGTTTATATATATTTTCTAAAAACATCGTTTTATGATCCATTAGAAAAAATAACATTCATACAAAATTATTCGATTTCAAATGGAACGTTTAAGATAATTTTCAATATTCGGGCCCTTCTATAAGAGAATAAAGACGGGACCTAACATTGTCCATGATGAACACCATCGGAAGACTCCAGTTGGTCCTATATAATTCGTGCTTCGTCTCCGATGATAGCCTTTCTGATTCAGGACAATTACCGAAGAACGTGGTGGAACCTGACTTATCTTCAAGGCAACCAGCGACAAAACTTCAATTACAGTAAGAAGCCATTAAAAATAAGCTAATCTTCTTTTAATAATGCGTGTATTTTTTTCCTAAAGGACAGTCTTAGTTTAATGAATAAATGAGGTATTAATATTTCCAGTATAAGTAAAATACATAAAAATTAAAAATTTTAGAGAAGGACAAAAGTTAAAAAGAGAGAAATCATCCGTTCTCTAGTGGTGTAACTCACTAGTTTTAATGACCTTGTGGCATTTTAATGTAAGGTAAGTAAAGAATTGTTAAAAAACTATTGTCAATAATTAATAACAAGTTACATTTCCTCAATCCACAGGCTTATATTTTATTGTTATAATAAAATAGAATTTGTGCAAAAATTACTTCCTCTTCTTAAAAATTGATTTTTATATTACAAAACAGAGTAAAATCAGAAGTAGTATTTTCGCACGGGGGCTGGGCATGAGGGTGGGGTGTTTTCAAAACAGTTTTATTTATAATGGACCCCTTTTTTTTATGTAACATTGTAATGCCACTGTCCAGTAAAAGATTCTAACGCTGATAAAATTCGTCAAATATAGTTTTCATTTTTATATTTCAGTTTTGAATACAACATACCCTTTCTGGGCATCCTGCATTGGTAAGTTAAAGTAAAAACAAGATGTTTCTAAAATAATAATTTATTTTGAATATTAAATTAAAATTTTAAGGAAAATTTTATGAAATATAAAATTATTAATTATTATAATGGCCATTAATTATCAGAATGTTAAATAAACCAGCCTATTTAACCAGCACTACCTTTTACACTTTATCAACTTAAAGTTTCATATATATAATAATAAGAAACGAAACCGTTGTTTGTATAAATGTAATTGTTGAAATTAAATAAAAAAATCGATCAATAGGAGTAAAAACTCAAGAAATGAGGAGAAAAAATGTTACTTGCAAGGTTTCAAAAGTCCCATAAATACTATTAAATAATGGTAGGGTGTGAACTGGTATACTAGCTATGGTAAATCTTTTTTAGCTGTCCGTGTAAGATGTACTATCTCTGCACGGCATTTATTCTCTATTACTCTTTTATTTTCACTTACCGATATATAAAGTATATAGTAAGAGGAAGTTTCAAATTCGAGTTATGGAGTCTAAATAACCAAATATTTAAAAATGGTCTCTGTGTTAAGTCTAGGGGGAAAAAAGTGCTAAATAGAAATTAAATATTCAGCGCATGTTACAGCAACCTTTTTGTTAAAGTGCCAGTTTATAAAATCGATATTTCACATTTTCTCATCTCAAACGATTTTTATTAATCTCAGTACATCAGTATATCTTATCTTAATTGAAATAGTTTAACAGGGCTCAAATTTGGCCGAATTTTGAAAAAAATCATTCTCGAAAGTAAAATCAACCATTAGTAGTAAAAAATGAATAAATAGAGGTAGGAGAAAAGTGTTGTAGTCTATATCGTTGTTATCATAATGGAAGATAACCTTCAGGAAGGTAATTATTCTCCTAAAATGGTTAACTATTAACAGTTAAATAGTTTTTATTATTAAATGACATTAATATTATGATATATTAGCAATAATGACAAGAAAGGAGATAATTATATGTTATATTTAGGTTATTTTTATCAGATTATTAGACGTTTTTGCCTTTCATGATGGTAATGAAGTTGTTTGACACCAGATTATTTTATTCTTCCTATAAGTCACCCATTATTAATTCATTTGCATTTTGACGAATCTCAACTGGGATTTTTTTTCCTCTATCAAAAGATAAATGTTGTACCCCATGAATATATTCACGAACTAATCAATAACCTCGCAATCCTTGAATACAGTATACAGGCACTATCAATATTACTCCCGGTACTGAACCAGTAGATAAAGATATAAGTTCAATATGAGACGCCTCGAAGGCGATCCGTCTTTCTTTATTGCCTCATCGTTATTCTGTTATAATCACTGGCGCCCGCATAATGTATGGCAGGGTGTCGGGTCTAGAATCTTCGCCGATAATAAAAAAAAAATTTGAGGTCGAACACACGACAGAGAATAGATTAGAAAGACATCCTACATCAAGTTATTAAGGAGAGATATGAATTTATTGGAACGTTTTTTTAAATAATGTTTTCATGTCTAATGAATCAAACTTCAAATTAATTTCGTTAGTTTATTATTAATAATTAACTAGCCGCTAGAAATCTTGATGTAATAAGCCAAATATATTCGTCATTGATCTGTTAAAACCTATAACTGAAACATTGCACAATCCTCTCGTTTACGCCTCGCACACCACTGATAACCTAACATCCTGAAGTTAAATGGAGAAAAACATGTATAGAAATCGAATAATATTTTAAGAATTTCAATATATTCATATAATTGATCTTATTCGGATGATGCCTAACACCAATTATTAATTCATTTGTAGTTTGTAGAATCTCAACTTCTTATGATCTTTTTCTCTATTAAAAGATCAAGGTAAATAAGGCAAAGATTGATGCTATAATAAGAAGGGCAAGAGAGATATATTCCCCCAGTAGTTCGTCATGGATGGATAGGGAATAATAATTTCGAATATTATTCTCTACCTTGGCGTGACATTCTAAACCCACGCCAGAGAGAGACTCAAGCTGGCTCGGCAGAGTTATAGGATCGCTCTACTACTTGGGAACCTCGCGGCACATCTAACTTTGCCTCAAGCTGAAAATATACTAAGTCATCATGCGACGCCTCTTCAAGAACACGCTGAAATAGCTTCAGAGTTTCCTCCTTTGGCGAATAGTAAGAGAAACTGCTCTCCAGAGTGCCAGGAACGGTGCTATCCATGTTATAGACCGAGTAAGTTGTTTTTTTTGCAAATTAAATCACATTAAAAACCCTGGATAGAAAATTCAAACTTAAAATGTTCCTACCATCTTTGTCTGAGTCTGTAAAATTTAAATTGAGCAAAAAGGTATATTTTTTATATAACTGAATCACTTTATTAAATTAATTGTAAACAAAAAAATTTTATTTTAAATTTCTGCACTACTAAGATAAAGAAAGTATTGTAGTAGGGTCCAATTTTCGTTACGGAATTGTTGTTGCTATAATTTGAAATAAATTTGCATTCAAATCCAAATCATTATCGGGAATATTAACACCAGTGGAATACATAAAAGAAATAACTGATAATAACTGATGCTAATGTGTAATCAATGTATTACTGATACACAGAGAAAATGTTACACTTCTTACACAAAAATTTAAGGTAATATTTTTATTTACAATTAATTTAACAGAATATTATTTTTAAAAAAATGACTTGGAGAATTCTTGATTTTGCCTCCAACTCAACAACTATTATACAAAAAAAAAATGTATAAGGATCAAATTCAATGAATAAATTGTTTAAATATATATCTAATATACCATCATCTATAATATTGGCTATTCTTTTAAAACCAATGTAACTAAGTAAATTTTTAACGGTAGATGTAATTTTTAAGTTTATTTGCAAAAATATTTCAAATATTTTATACAACTAAAAAATAAAATGTATTATTTAAACCTTCAAAGTTCAGTTTTAGTTTTCAAAAACTTATTAGTTATAGATAAAAATGAATTATCATTATATAAACGAGAAGTTGAGAAAGCAAAAACCTTCATAAGGACTAGGTTTGGATAAAAAATTAAAAATACAAAAAAAATATTTCAGGTAACAAAAGCAGGGGAGAAAATTTGTCAAAAGTACGATAGCTGTTGGGAATGAGCAAAGGGGCATCATTATTTAGAGCCCTACTGGATGGATAAATCTTTGTCTTAAGAAAATATGGCAGTCCTAAATCATCACTACCAACCAAATTTCACATCCAGGTTTTTCCTCCTTCAAAAAAAAAAAACTGTATTATTTCGTGTTCACAAAAATGCGGTTTAACTTAAATCTCCCACCTTGCGTAGTTCTACTCATCAGTCACACTACATTGCGACACCATTTTAAAAAATTAGACCATCAGCATAAATTAAAATATTACGTAGCTTCTTCGCTTCATCATTCTTCTGGCGAGGAATAACTTCCGAAACGATGTGTTTCGAAATCTTCAATGTCGATGACCTTTTGATGACGGTTTGATCCTAAAGACCTGACAAAACATAACTTATATATATTATTTTCGAGAAGGCTGGTTTGGGCGGACAAAGATCTAAAAGGTCTATAGAGCCAAACGGAAAAAAAAATACATATCATATATATGGAATTGTAAATAATATAATTGGAACTACATACAAGTTTAAAGTGATTATTATTGCATGATATGTCTTGCCATTATTCATTGAAGATGCAGTAGCTGTCGAACTGGTTCATTGGCACCAACGCTGGTAGATGTTGATAAAGAGTTAGCTAAGATCTAAAGATAGCTAGAGTGGCAATAATGGAGAAAAAAAATTATATAACTTTTTCTTAATGATATTTTAGATTGAGTTTTGGACTGAACAGTACTAATTCAAGTTACTTGAATTTGAATGTACCAATTGCACTCTACAGTCCATAATATACAGGACAGATAATTTAAAACTAAACTTTATTTCCTGGTTATTCTACAAAATCCCTTCCCTTTTTCATAATTTTTAGCTTTAGGACCCCATTAATACATCGAATTCCTCTGGTATCATTCATAAAATCCTTAATATTTCTTACTTTGTTAGAAATCAAGTCATCCATCAGCACCTAAATGTTCCATATATTGCCGATTTGACCAGAAGTAGAAACTTATCCTCCCATAATCCATTTTCCATACAAAAGAGTGATATACATAACTATTATAATGTCTATCTGGATGTACGGAATTGTGCTTTTGGGCTCCACTAAACCATCGAATGCTCCTTACTTTGTCATAAATCAAGTCATCCTTCAGGACCTCAAGGTTCCATAAGTTGCCGATTTCTCTAGAACAAGGTACCGATGCTTCCACGATATACGACCCAAACCCACTGCACACATCTGGCTTCTCCTTTATTACCTGAAAATCTTTGGCGTCAGAAAATAAGATGGCCTCGAGATCTTTTCCTCTAGCAATGTTATTGGAGTTCTATCAATAAGTAGATTCTCCACATTTCTGTGTCATGCCATTCATAACGAACATTAAATTTACTTATATATATTTTGAATACAGTTGTAAACATAAAAAAATAAATAATTCTCATAATATAATCCCATTAGAAAAGGAATTATTATATTTTTTGTTATCCTTAGTATAATATAACTTTACATTTTAAAATTATGTGAAACCTGGCTTCTCCTTCACTACCTAATAATCCTCCTAGACGTCAGATGGCCTCAAGATCTTCTCCTTTAGAAATGTTTTTGGAGTTCTATCAATGGGTAGATTCTCCACATGTTTTTATCATGCCATAATATCACTTACAGCAAATTTACTTGATGTGTATACATGTATACAGTTGTAAATATCAATAAATAAATTATTAAAAAAAAAATTATGTGAAAAAATATTTACTTTAGTTTTAATCGTTATGTAATTTTTTTTTGGAATATTAAATTAGGTACATTTTTTTTTAAACACACCTTAGCTTTCAACTTGAAATTTCTTTAATATGTATCTGCCAGCACTTAGCAGCTACTAAATCAAGAAATTAGTAAACAATTCAACAGTTAAATTAACAATCTTTCTTACCTTTTAATCGTATTTAAAGACACTTTATGACTCACTTGACGATAAAGATTATAATAATTACATTTAAGAAAAGTAGTAAAATCAGTAATAGTTTTCATAATCTGGAACATCATTAATTATAATTTAAATTTACAGTTTCATCATGTATTACAGTTACTTTCTTAATTAGTTGTAAAACAAAAATAGTTTGCATAATTTACTTACATTGTACAATTTTAAAATTGAATATAATCAAAATGTAACCTTGCGGACTGTTATGCGGAGATCACCGATTTTGATAAAACAGGAAAATATAGGAAAATTTTAAATATTTAGGATCTACAATATGTAGAGGAAATAAAAGCAAGGTTAAAAGAAAGGAGAATGACTGTTATTTATCAGTCGTAAAATAACTCAGTTTGCTCCTCCTTTACAGAAACCTGAAAATTAGAATTTACGAGACTACTATCCTTGATACCGTTCTTTAGGGGTGCGTAATACGACCACTTACGTTAGCGGAAGAATAACGCCCTTACCTTCGTAAATGATGGCCTTAAATAGGGAATTTTTATGAAACAACTCAGAATTGCATAGTCTGCCATAAGTATTATTAAATAATTAGCAACCATGTTCATTTATATGAGGGTATCATATGCTTGTATAGATAAGGAACGAATCGTTATAAAGTTTTTCACCGTTTAACCTATAGGTGAATGTATAGGATTAGATCCATGCGTAAATGTGAGAATAAAGCAAGTTTAATTTTTAAACGGGTTTTGGTAGACAATATTTAACCAACAATTTGTTGCTGCTACCGTCTTCGAACATTCGAATTCATTATTATAAATTTACAACGTATATAAACATAAGTACATTTTTTACTCCATTACTCACTCATGAGCAAAACATTTGATTTATTTCTTCATCATGGAATCATGTACTTTTACTATTTCTTAAAGATCAGTAAGGTGACATAAACTAAAAAAATAAATAAGTTGTATTTAGTTGTAACGACCAACGTGTCGGCAAAGTTTTATAAATGATCTTCAGTGTAAGAAGAGGTTAGTGAGGGGCCAACTCACAAACCCCCATTCTTCCAGAAAAACGACCGAACAAATAAGAAAATAAGTGTGAGACTTGCATTAGAAATAAAACTTTTTAGATTCAAGCCCTTGTTGATGACGAATTTATTATATCAGGAGTAGAAAATCATACATCTCTTTTATTCATGATTTTCCATAAAATTCATAATCTAAGAAAGAAACAATGTGTCATCCAGACAGAAAGGGACTTCTCCTGATAATTACACCTCTCCAGTGAGTTTATATCTGTCCTACATCTAACACAGTGCGATACACCATTTAAGGTGAAAAAACGTGTGCGAAATTCGAGACGTACGTGCTATGAAAGAGAAAGGGAGCTATGAAGCTAGTTTGTGTCAGGAAGCGGTGCTATCTGTCAGCTGATAAAACCCCTTGGGGAAATACTGATAGTGAACATAAACTCCTTGCTGGGGAAGTAAAATATTTTTACAATCGATGAAACCTTTTACTATCGATTTTATTGGCTTCTGACCTCTGCAGGTATCTTAACGTTTAGAGCTCCGAGAAATTCCTGAGAGAGGAGAAACCTGAGATCGATGTTATTTCGCTAGATTTTTCAGATAGCGCAGTTATTTCTGTATGGATTCACCTGAAAAGCCGCTTTATCTGAATTTATTTGTCATAAATAAAAAAAATAAAACTTCAAAGTCTGTATTCAGTTACTAATCGCCGCTTGACTGTAAAAATCCGTGGCCGAAAAATTTCAATGATACGATTTTTATACTGTATAAATTTAAAAAAAAAACTGAGCAAGCATCACATTGAATAGAAATCATGGACGTTTCAAATTCAACTTCTTTATTATTCATGCTGTCAATAATTCTTCTATTTACTGGTTAGACAAAAAACTACTATTGCTTTATGATCGTGCTTTCATGGTTGTTATGACAATAGTTAAACAATTATGTCAATTGTCATAAGAACCATGGAAACGCGAATTTTTTTTTTTCTTTTGCCTAATTCTTAACTACTTCTTAACAATGAGAAACAATTAATTAATTCATATAAACCAAATTAAAGGTTATTGAGACAATAGCACTTTGATGAATAAAGTAGGGCTTCGTTAGGTTGTTGAGATGAATAATGAATAAATCACTAAATGGGTAAACAACGCTCAACCGAAAGGTAAGCGTGGCAGGGATTGTATAAGGGCCGATTATCAGTTTAGATTTTGATAGAGTTGAGTTAAGGTCGGTTCATTGGCAAGGACTGTTTAGAATAATTATTTAAATTAATAACTAGGGATAGGATTTTTATGTGCTAAAAAATCCGAAATATGTACATAAATATGTGCTAATAAATTGTCAAATATTTAAAAAAAATATGTAAATAATATGTATTTATAAATTTTGTATTATTCAACAATATAAATTGCTAATTAATTAGTAACTTTATAACTTAAAAAAAGTTAAATAAATATGTATTTATTATATATTACATGAAGATTATTTTAAAGAAATTATGTTAAAATATGAACAAAAAATGAACTTAGAGAAAACATAGCTGTTCAATAACAAGACATTAATTAGTAATTGTAATTAAACTAATTGATTAATAATTACTCAGAATGAATCGTTTCATGGTTAGATTTTTCGAGGATTTCAAGGTGCCTCAACACTTAGTCTGCCAACGATTATGTTTGCGATATAACGCCCTTCCATATCCGTAGTCTCGTCCACAGAAATCCAAATCGGCCCATCCGAAATTGCTTTCCGAATTTCCGCTAAAGTCTCCTCGTATTTAATTTTCAAATAATTTTTTCTTAGTGCTTTCATTTAGCATTACTCGGCATGTGTATTTCTCAAGAAAGGTTTTTAAGTCCGGATTGCTAATTTTGTAGATAGGAATGTCTGCCCTGACAAATGCTCGGCACAAATCTAAATACATACACAGTATTGGTTACCTGTGGAATCTGAGGAGGAAAGAAAGAAACAGAGAAATGGATTGAAGAGTAAACAAACAAATTCTAGGAAAAGACCACAGGAATAAGACCCTTGCTCTTTTTAATTGATTCTGAGGAATTCTCGATGTAATTCTATGTGAAAATTTATTATTGCCACTGCATTTAATTTGTTTTCAAAGAGGAAGACATAGAATTTTTCGCACTATTTATGATAAATGATAAATTTCACCTTTAAGTATCTTGAATTTTAGGTAGTTGCTGCGAAAAATGTATTTAAAATTGAACAAATAATTTAAGGAAATATGTGTTTCAGGACAGAATACCTAAACATATGTTAAAAATAACAAATATTTCAGAAAATATGTGATTTACAACAAAATATGTAAAAAAAGGCCAAATATTTAAAAATATGTAGAATAAAAATGCCCTCTTTTGGCCAGAAATGTCTCGAAACGTCTTTAGTTAGTAAGGAATCGCAGATATCATGGTCAGGTAAAAATATGTGAAAACATAAACATCCTATCCCTAATAATAACTAAGGTTTAGCGAATCCAAAGGTTCCATGCCGAACCTACCAACTCATTCTATATACATCTGTTCAGCGGCGCCCTTCCAAACTCAGTTCTACTAAATTAGGCTTACTCTTTCTCTACTCACACCAACTCTTCGCTCTGCCTCACGGATGTTTTCCAGCGGGTACAATTCCCGTAATTCGGAGTTGTGTAGCCTTCTAAATGTTTCGGTTAACTCATACTTTTTCATTTCGAATATTTTATACTTTATTTTATTTTCAAAAATCTAAGGCACTGCCCTCCTGAGTGTCTGAAGTCTCGTTCCGCGTCCGTAAAAAACATTTTCCTCCTACACTTGTAATTTAATACTTATACAATCATAGATAGTACGAATAGTTTTGTAAATAGTAAATTTTTCAAGTTTCTGGATATTAAGGCGCGAGCTAATTTCGATTTTATTTGGTGTTTTATAGCTACTTAAACCCCAAATACTTTAACCTCTCAACCTGATCAAATGTATTTCCTTCTATAACTCCGAAGTAATTATTTATTAGTAATAAATAAATATTTGACTTTGCAAACACATCAATCATAAGGTAATTATTACTGAAATTAATGTTTAAGGTAAACAGACATCACTAACAATATGCATTCATTAGTAATAAATTAGTTAGAATAACAATAGAGATTAAGGAGGTAAAAAAAAGGCCTTGAAAAGTAAGAAGTTTGATCTACTTTGATTTAATTTTAAAATGTATAGATTAAGTAGAAATTAAAAAGTGTCATGAATGAATTATATTACTAATGAATGAATTTTTTAAAATTATAAATCAGCAAATTATATGACTACTGTAAAATCAAGAAATATATTTTTAAATGTTATTATTAAAAAAAAGAAAAAAAAAGAACATTTTGGTTATTAGAGATTTTCTAGATAGAAAACATTACTCATAGAATAATTCGTGATTATATTTAAATTTATAACTTCATAATCAATTGTGAATCACGTCATGGGCAGATAGTGAAGTTATTTAAAAATAAAAAATCTTATTTCATAAACTTATTGATACTGTCCAAACAGGGGAAATTTTAGTATCGTTATAAATAAAACTACACAATTTATTTTTGAAAATCTCTAATTCTTTCGTGGAACTGTATCTCATTCATCGTAGTTTACATATTGCTTTGGATGATTACATTAGAATGCAAAGCGTTCAGCCGATATTCTCTATCAGAATATTCTCTACTTCCAACCATTCTTCCGCCCACGTAATCTCTCATACAGTAGTTAGAAAAAAAAACATAACTCTAGAGAAACCACAATCTATTCAATACGGCCTATTGAATATAAACTTCTATTTCCCATCTGGTGCTCTCGAAGCCTTTTATTCCCTATCAGTAAGTTACCGTTTATACACAGCTGCACGGTTACAGAACAATAATAAAAAAATGTCCACGTTTAATTCTTTTTGTCCGACAATAGGCACAAATGAGTGTGTCATTCACAATAATAATAATACTAATAATGATTTAATCATTTGTTTGGGCAATTCCCGAACAATAGAGTAAGCCTACATAAATACATAGAGTAATACATACATAATTACATAGAGTAATTCATACATAATTAAACAACCATTGTTGGAGTTTTACAAAAATTATGAATTCAAAATCATTTATATAAACTAATAATTAACAATGTGCATTTAAAACATTCGTCAGAGTAAAGAAACAAAAACTATACATCCTATTTTGAAGAAAGGTATCTAGTTCTTGGTACAAAGTTTTGAGTTATTTTATTATATTTTATTTTTATACCAGATCGGCCTGATGGGCCTTACATGGTTGATATAACTTATATTATATATATTTTTTAACAGTTGATTATGAGGGGGTATAGTCATACAAATGACACCCCTAACTATATAAAATGTTCTTATTAAAACAAAAAAAAATAATAATAAAATAAATAGATAAGAGTAATGCTTCTTAATAAAAGAGGAAAGTAAAATT
>NW_027106719.1:154982-165252 GCF_000696795.3 Halyomorpha halys
GACTATGAATTAATTTTATATTTATTAAAAATTTATAAAAGAATGTCTTGCAGCAGTCTGGGCTTCAGTCTTCGGGTTGAGGTTGGGTTTCCCAGATTGTAGGTCACTGCTCCTTTAACTGTCGGCAACTGGAAGTGGAACTTCATGAACCGTTTTTTGATGTAATCCTCTATGAGTTACATATACAAAAAGTTGTTCAAGATCCAATCACAAGGGTATAGACAAGTATTCATACAACTGACATTTGTTAATATTACTTAGTTTTGCTTGTATCGGATTCCGTTCTCTTGATACGCGGGGCAGTTTGTTAAAAAGTGTAAACAATACTCCAATGCCGCTCCATCACAAGCTGGACTTAGCCTTTGTGGATCCAAAGTATATTTGTGTGGACCGACACTTAGAGTAATTGCATATTTACCGGAGAGTCGAAGTTGAGCAATTATTCTCAAGTAAGCTAGAGGGCAACTGATTTTTAGGTAGCTATGAGGAGCGTCCGTTTCAATGTCTTCCTGTTGTACCGAAGTCATTATCTTGGACAATTCTCTATATCTATCCAAGACCTCCCCCATTCTAATTTTGATGCTTACCGGATCATTGCATAGTATTGGATCAAGCATTCTGAAGCTCAAGAATATTTTTCTTGTCTCCGTTACCCAGTTATATTGCAATCTTTATGCAATGGTTGGTGTCTAGCTACAGTAGCTTTAAATAACATTGTTTCATGATGCGAGTACCCCACTCATGTTAAGTATTTTTACCGGGGCTAAGTTTGCTTTAACACGAGATATCCACAGGAATGGGTGCCACTTCTTTACTATAGATTAAGATAAATATTTTCAAAATTTATGACCGAAATTGAAATTTCTAACACGATATTAGAATTTATTAAAAAAAATCTTTTATTTTTAGTTTTAATCACCTTATTAATCAATAATTACAATCATTGATAAGCGATTACGAAGTGTTTTAATGTTAATATTTTAGTAAATCCGTTCAAAAGTTTGGCACTTCAAATAATATGACACGATTTTTTTTTGCCTCTCAATGATAGAGTGATTGATCTTCTCCAGTAAATAACATGTAGTAAATACGATATTTTCAGGTTTTAAAACTAAGCATACATATATTCGTATTATTATAATTTTTATTCATATTTTATATCAATGAATAATCAAAAAGTTAACAATTATAAAGTATGGAACTACAAAAAGACTTGCATTATGTTAAAAAATGTCCATGCTATCCCATCTGGTCACGTCCGACATCAGGTTCTGACCTGTTTAGTTAATTCTAATAAAATAAATTAAGCTAAATTCCGGCAGTGTCGGAAGAAATAAAAAGAAACGGTTTAATAGAGGATTCGAAAAAAGTCGGATCAAAAGTAACATCGAAAATGAACATTCTATTTATTTTATTTTGTGGTTGTCGGTAGTGAGGATGGAACCCGTTTTTTAGAAGGGGTCCGATTTTTAGTATGTTCAGGTCACCTGACACTGGCCGAGTCCACCTGTAGTTTGTGATTGCCATCGCGATAATCATAGAAATTTAGGCCGAATTCATTACAAACGAGGTTAAAGAAAAATGTCAACTATTAACTCGACTCATTCCCCGCATTACGACCATAACGTGAAAAAGAAGCTGTGAGATGTCTTTCAGGAAGTAATTCCCAACATAGTTGGTTAAAAGACATATCCACAACTTTCAATCATGTATTTTTTGTTCTTTTTACCACGCAGGTACTGTGCCACAGACCGTAATCTTGGAAAATTGACTTCCGCTTCCTAAGGACACAGTCCACAGTTCCAAATTGAAGAGTTTAAAAAAAAAATTATAAAGAGATCGATAGCCCGTATGTAAATAAAAGAACGAGAAATAGCTTGACGACGTGTCATACTAAAATTCATTCCTTATTAATACCAAAAAGTTTAATTTATATAACATTATAACAAATAGTTGGATAATTTGTCGAAATCCTCGAAAATAGACAAACATTTTCTTTCAAGTAATCCAGTTCCCAGCATTGATTTATTTGTAATACTAATACAAGACATTACAGATACATCAAAAGATAATAACATGTTAGAGGCAAATTGTAACCAGTGATGCGCCGAAAGGGATGCGCTGGGATCTTTTGAGCTCTGCTCTACCCCTCACACGTGGTGGACAGAGTGGGCTCAGTGATCCTCAGGTCGATTATGTAAATATTGTATATAAGATTGTAAATGTGACTAGAGACTATATTATTTTATCATTTGATTATTATCATTTTGTTTATTCTTCTGTTTGTATATATTTTAAGAGTTTTTCACTAATTTATTTATTTTATTTTATTTTAGTATGTATGAGATCATTCATCACTATTACCTATTGCCCACAACTGTGTGGCAGATTGTAATATCTATCAATAAATAAAAAAGTATTTAAAAACATTGGCAAATTAGAATCAGTAGAGACTCTTGAATTAGCGTGAAATTATATCATCCTATTTTAGCATTCCCTTCAAGATTAACTTATTTCATAGCTTCTTTATTTAATTGTACATAGATTTTTATTTGATTATTAGATTTGGTTCAAAATTTTAGTTTTACATATTTTACACTATTTTTACTTATCTATATGAATATTTGATTTTTTTTTTAAATTTATGCATATGTACAAATACGTTTGTATTAGATAATTTTGGTAAGAATGTAATCAATGACACCACTATAACTTATCATATTCTGAGACAGACTGTAGTATTGCATTATTGCTAAAAACGGACTTCATAGGGTTCTGTTGCAGGTTTTTAGTGTGAAAGAATTACAGTCAGCTTCTTCATTCAATTTTAGTTCGCAAACGAAGTTTTACTACTATTACTAAACATTTTTAAAAACCTAATATAGTATATATAATCCAGCGTAGTTTCTCATGGATTAGTTATTAAGAATGAGAATTGATTGCTAATTCCAATGAGTTCGTACATCACCAAAGGAATTTAAAAAAAAAAAAGTAAAAATAACCAGATTCTGGAAAGTTTTTCGTTTTTTAATATATTATCCGGTTTTCTTTTCTCTAAGGCTATTGTAGGTTTCTAGATAAGGTTGAGTTTTAACAGTAATAATTCATAACTTCACAAACATAGAAAGTTGCGAAGCCAGTTTTTTCTTGTTTATTTTTTTTTTATAGGTCCTAAAAGGATCGTTAGGACTTGAGATACGAGCTAACGGGATAGAATACGGACATGTCTAAGGATGGGTGATGGAAGAATATTTTTATTTTCGGCCAAGTCAAAAGACTTTTTGAGGAATTAAAAGTCATGTATTTTTATTTACCGTTTCACTAATTAAAGCCATACTTATTCTAATTCAGGTAACTAATCCGGGAACTTTTTAATGATGAATTCCCTAGATAATACTCAATGAAAAATAATAAATTTTTAATAGTTACTAATTGTAATTAATGAATGAACTTCGAAATATTTTTAAATGTATACTTGATAATTTATTGTAATGAACTAATTGATATAATGGTTATCAACTGAGAAGGTTTGGACCAGACATAAAAGAAAGGTTCGATTTTGTTGGCATTTTTCAATCATGATTAAATTAATCATTACTAAATTTTAACCCAAGGATTCTAAGCAAGATATATAGGAGGAAAAAAATAATACGAGGGATACACGATAAGCCGAGAAAGAATAAAATATATAACCAATATTTAGAAATACAATAAAAACTATATTTACCACCCAGCCTCTACAAAGTGGGCATCTGATCCTTAAAAGGACTGATGTAATCTTGGAAGATTGAGCGTGATAATGGCCAGAACATCTTACACAACCGTTGGTCAAGGAACCTCTTACCAAGTTATGAAGTTATGCATACTAACAATTTCAGAGTAATTTATTTTATACTACAATGTTAACCAAAAACTTTTCTAAAGTACATACTTGCTATTTTAGATAAACAAAAATATTGCAAATAAAGCCAAGCTAAAAATATTTCACAAATATAATTTTAAACATTTTCTTATTGACTTTATTTATTAATTCATAACTGTCTTCAGATTGAGGACTACCAGCAAATGTGATATCTAGCAAAATTACAACGGTACGCATTGGTACCTCCTCATGACTTCAATTGATTTCATTGTTAGCTAAGGAGATCCCACATCCAGCTCCTTTTAGTCTTCGTTACGTGTTGTCGGGTACGTTCCTGATAACCATATCTTGTTCTAGTCTATTGGTGTAGTGGTATAATTTGTCATGGAATGTTTTGTATGATGTTTTAATGTGGTTTTGAACAGTATGTGTAAGTCTGTATGCAGTGTTCTGTTACTGACGTACCAGTTGTCTGATGTACTATTTTTTATTGAAATGTTTGTAATTTGTTTATAAGAGATTTTTTTTTTTTTTTACAGCTCCGTAGATTTGTGAAGCATATGTCAAAATGGGTTTCAGTAAGTATTTACCATTTGTTATACTACGTTTCGGCATCTGGAGGCCGTCTTTAGGTTGGAAGCAGTGATGTAAAATTCTTCCCAACAAAATAAAAAACAATGGTCTAACATCCATTCTCAACCCCTGCACTACTAAAAGAAAGCGATAGCAAACCATTATCCTCGAGACAAAGAGTACGATAAAATGGATCCGGTCATTGACCTCAATACGAATTACAGATATCAAACCCCGTCTGTCAATACTTTCGATATTGGCTGCGTACTAGAATTTCGGATAAGTAAAAATGTTCATATTAATAATTTATTTATCGTCTCAAAAGATTATCTACAAGGAATAAATTATCCAATTAGGAAGACAGTAAGAGGTTGTTTGAATAATAAAATATTTATCATCTAAGTGTGGATAGGTAATACCATATTAATTTGAGCTGTTTAAATAATTATTTAAAAATAATAACGGATTAAAAATTTTTAAAAAAATCTCTATAATCACATTTATCCTCCGATACAGAATATGTCCTTTAAAATATATAAATAGCAAATTGTGAAAATATTCACTTAAAGATTTATATATAATAATCAACAGTAGAAGGGTATGAGACTATGAGAATCACGTACCTGATGACGACTTTAAAAATTTGAATCATTTTCAAATATTAAGAAAGCAATTGGCTATATACAAATACTGAAAAACCTTTAAATACAAGCATCATTGGGGTTGTTGATTTACAAAAAAAACAGGAAAAGTCCCATATACACTTCATATGCATTACTATTCAAATTTATATAAATATAATCTGGAGTTAACCTCGAAATGAAACCCAAATAAACTAAAAAAAATATGAAGAAAATATAATTCGAATGCTAAAAATGATTTTATAAGGTACTTCTTTATCTTAGCACGATAAATATAATTCAAACATTGCAGCGAGTAAGTTGGGCGTGTAAGGTAAAATGGCTTAGTGACGGACGGACCTCTAAAATTTTAATGAACACTGAACCAATAGGTAAACGTCTGAGGGATTAAACAAAACGTAGGTAAAGGATTTCATCACCAATGATCGTGTAGGTATGGGTTTGGACGGTCCTCAGTGGACAGACTATGTAGACAGTGATTGATAGTATCGGCATAGAACCTTAGGGTTAGTTAAGCCTTTATTATTATCTCTATATTTTACTGATGCCATGAAATCAAGTCCGAGGGGAACCAAAATTTTAAAAAAGAAAAAATAATTAAGTAATTTTTTATATAAAATACTGAAATTTACATAAGATCGTATCTTACAGCTTAATAAAACTGAGAACTCAATTATACTACATCGGCCATGAGAAAAAAATATTTATTAGAGCCATTTACATAAATATAAAACGGTAAATTAGTAAGGGCAGTTAGGGGATCCTATGGCCAAAGGAGGGTTAGAGGGTTGAGAAAATGTGCCCATTTGCCAAATGTGTGCCACTTGTTTCGCCTTTCACAAAGGAACAGCCAAAAAATATTCCCCTTAGATACACCCTCTGCATTAAGATGACCCCTTTTCTTTTATTTCAAAGATATCATGTACATATATAATAGAAACCTATTTTTATTAATTAATTACCTATAATATTAATTACCTATAATTTATTAATTTCTATGAAATTTTAATCGTTACTGAATCTCTGTTACAAAGATGGTAACTGATTTTTATTATATTTCTTGAGTAGTCGAGTAAATTTATTTATGAACCATTTTCTTTGGTAAAAGCAATCCAAATAATCAAAAATTGATACTTTAAAAAAATATACATATTTTCTATTGAAAATATATAAATAATATAAAATATTATTATATTGAACATCAAATGTACACAGAACTGTCAACGTACCAATTGACATGAAATAAATAATATTCCAAATAAAAATAAAAATTAATTTAATCAAACATCTAATTTATTTTTAATTATTAATAAAAAAAAATAAATATGAAGCGGTACGATTCACCCACTGTCGGAAATTAAATTTTTTCATAAAAAAAAATCTTCAACAAGACATAATTAATTTTACTTCTTCCTTACACCTTTTATTCTTGAATTTGTTTACTCACATAACCACTCATATCCCCTCACTTCTTAACAATTACACAACCAACTTCATATAGTAATTACTTCATAAATCAAATCCTTGTGAGTTGAGTAAATGGTATGACTCAACTCAATGCCATCTCCTATCGTTTTCTTGTTTCCTTCCACTATCATTTACCTCTCTGTCTTTATGATCATAAATAATTGATAATATTTATTTATTTACGAAGTAACATTCATTTCGAAGACATCTTTATTTCTTTATTAAATCTACAGATAGTTTATTAAATGATCTGAAAGTCTTAAATATCAAATAGTACAACATACCAGTGCAACCGGTCGATGTTCTCAAAATAGAATAGAATTTACATGAACTGTGACCAACATTTATTATAGGGTAAATAAAAAGTAATTAAATTGAATTTGTTAGGAAACCCATACATTTTGCAAATATATGGCAATCTTATAACTTATATAGAAATTAATGTATTAAATATTAATACAAAAAATATATGTAACCATTTTTTTGGTTGGTTAAATATATATATGAGCGGGGTAGTTCAGTGAGTAAGCTGCCAACTTCAAGGAGCCTACTTTGAATCCTTGTGGCAGATAATCATTCTGTTACTATAGCTGTGAGTTAATCCTGTGGTTTAGGGAGCTCTCAGGGTCCCAACTCAGCCTTCTAGGGCTATTTCATGACCAAGGCAGAGCAGAAAATTAAAAAGAGCGTTAAATTTATTTTTATTTACTAGAACAATACCCAAACTTTTCCAAAATCAATACTATGAATACACCATTAATGAAGAATTTTTACATAAGTCCAACTGTAGTAAAAAGCCAGAATAATTATTGAAACAACATAGATACGTTAAACAAACTCGACATAACAACAATGCTGATGGCACAAAAACAAACACACACCTATCACTCCAATTAAACTTATATACTCTCAACGATGCTATCATCATTGTCTGCCAAAGAAATATAAATAGATCTAAAGTCCTTTTATCTTTTAAAAAAAATAATGACGGTCCAATCATCAACTAAAATAAAATTTGGCATAGAAAAGTTCAGATAAGTGTTCATAAATAATAATAGTTGTTAGTAATAATAGGTTCCTGGAGGCATAATGCCAAAATGAAAAGGCGCCAAAAATTCCATTTCCTGATGCTACCTCCAGCCAGCACAAAGGAACGCTTCAGGACCTTGAGCGGTTCCCAGGGTAATATATGTTGCTTATATATATATGTGTGTGTATATATATATATATATATATATACACACACACACACACATATATATTCTTATATAAGGAAATTTTAAAAATACTGAGGACATCCCTGATTAGTATCTAGGAACAAAGCATTATCTCTCTTTTCTGAGTTCAAAAATATTATTGTTATGAAACCAGAAAAAAAAAAAAAAAATCAGTTAATATATCATTACAATAGAAAATAAATAACATTTTCATTAAATTTTTATTTTTAACTTAAGATAATATAAATAGATCGAGAATGGGAAAATTAAATTGGCTAAACATAGTTAAATAAAATTTGAATTTATCTTTAAAGAGAAAAACAATTTTCTAACTCATTCATTATAGCAAACTAACCAAAATAGTACTACTGTGTTACATAATTTTATTGTACAACTTTATGTTGCATTGTGTTTTCTGATAAGTTACAAACCTAGTAATATCCTGAATGATTAGCAACAAACAAGGTAAGAATTATTTCGATAACTTATATAATACTGCTGTGTAAGAGTGCCATTCATAAATAACAATTGCAGGAAGCAAGAAGTCTGCGTAAACAACTTTCTTTGACCTGTACCAAGAACTCCCATAAAGAGTAAGTAAGCGAAAAATTGTTGAGAAAAAGGGAATCATAAAAGTATTTCCAAATATAAAAATGAAAAAATAGATCGTATAATAAATCATATTTTTCTTTCGCAATGATCCGGTGAAAAGATTTTTTTTATAGAGTACCCATTTGTCTTAAATTTTATGTCATTATTATTGTTAAGTACTTTTCATAGGGAGTCTTCGGACATCGACGACAAATGAGATAAGAGATTTCAAAATAAGGTAACGCCCTAAAAAGAGTAGTGGGAGAAAAAGAGTAGGGTAACAAGGGCAGGAAAAGGAGACATTGCAGGACCAGACGGGGAGAAGACGGACACTCAACAGGAAGCCTGAGACGAGTAAGGACCACAGTCAGGAGGATGCACTCCGACCTGACGAAGGGCAGGAAACCTGGACATCCCTGATGAAACAGAAGACACCCACGGCACTACATCCCACGGCATCAGCAGCTATAAGTATAAATTAACTAATAAGAAATCATGTAATAATTTATATTTTATGGAATCATTTGAATCATTTTAATCATAACAAATTGTAAATAAATAGTTAATCTCTTTATGAAGTTTATATACTATTATATATCCCAATATACCACTCTTTATTATCCTATATAATTAATGGTAAGAATATTTTATAAATATAAAGATATTTAATTGGTAAACTGGTAAACACACAAACAGCCTTTGGAAAGGAATCCAATTATAATAATAGTTTTTAGGACTCAATTTATAATCAATTAATTAACTAATTTTTGGATAATTGCCTTCAGCGATTATCCTGGCATCCCAAGTAAATCTGCTACTAGTACATAGCAATATGTTTTAAATAATGTAATTGTATCTATTTAGTTCAGTTACTAATTAGCTTGATAGTTAATATTCACAATCAAGCTCGTTAAATTAAAATGTTTTTAGAACCAATGTTTATAAGTTCATAAAATATTATTAGAAATTACGGATAAAAGAGATTCGTAAATTCGATAAATTTATACCATGAATTTTTTTGATAACTTTTCTGTTATCAAAAACAATTTTACAATAATAATGAAATGTTTAGTCAGTTTGAAGGCTCATTGGCGATACTTCTGACCAATGTCAAAACCCTAATTCTCAAGATAAATCTGATTTTGGTCTGTACCAGTAGGGTTAGCTCATTTATTTTCTGATAACATACTCTTATTATATAAAAGTAAAAGAAATTCCTATTGTTTATTTAACCTAAAATAATTTTTAATTAAAAAAATAAACAGACAAAAATTCAAAATCAATTCAAGGTATTAAGGAGTGGGGTGGCACAGTGAGTAAGGCACTGTGGTACTAGCTCAAAGGACCGGGGTTCCAATCCGGCTGAGGCAGATATTATTTATTCTGTTACTGAAGAAATATTGAACCCTGTGGGTTCGGGAAGTTCTGGGGGGTCCACCCAGCCTCATAAAGTGGGTACCTTTCATTAGGAAAAATCTGGCATTTGGGGAAACTAGCACAAACCTACGCAAGGTTAGCAATGCTATATCCTATCCTAAATAGAAAATCCAAATTAAAACCAAAAACAACTGTTCTAGTATTTAAAACAATTTTCAGGCCACTGCTGATGTATGGCAGTGAAGTTTGGGGAGTGGCATCCTTTATGATAAGGGAAAAAATACAATCTTTTCAAAATAAAGTCCTAAGAATTGCAGTGGATGCTCATTGATTCATAAGAAACAGCCAAATGCATCGAGAATTACAAATGGAGTCAATAGAGTATAATATCAAAAAACGGTTCATGAAGTTCCACTCCCAGTTGCCGACGATTAAAGGAGCAGTGACCTAAAACTTGGGAAACCCAGGCTGCTGCAGGGCATTCTGTTATAACTTCTATATTTATTAATTCTATAATTCACACTAATTCTATTTTACTTATT
>NW_027106719.1:166625-184499 GCF_000696795.3 Halyomorpha halys
AATAAATAAAAGGCAGTTGAGATTGATTATGAATAATCACCTCCCTGCATAACTGTTGTTCAAGAAACATTACTTCCTTACAAAGTACTGAACCTCTGGCTCTTCATGGGTTGGAGTGGTACTGATTTTTATTAATATAAACACATAAGTATGAGGAGATTAATTAATTAAGTAGGCTTTGACGGTTATTTATTCGGAATTAATTTTCATATTATAAAATTGAATGGTAATTTATCACCATCTTTTTTTCTCATTATACTGGAAAAAAATATTTCTCTGAAAATAATTCTCATATTCTCTCTATGAGGAAAATGTGAAAATAATTATGTTTTTATTTCTAAGCAATAAGTTATAAGCAATAGGTATTAATACATTAAAAAAATTAAATTACAAAGCCTGTTTGTCTCTCTAAAAATTATTTAAAATTACGGATTTTCTTATAATAATAAAAATAAATAATATAGCTGGTAATGGAATAAGATGTATTGCTGAAATTCCAAGAAATGTTTTTGTACTGTTAAGTCCACACGTGGCTCAGTACGTTGTAATGTATTGAACCGTCTCTAAACCTGAGTTATAACGATACATATTTTCATTTTTATAACAAATGAAATCAAAAATAACTCTTTTATTGGTATCTTCAATTTATTTATTAATTAATGAACGTTGGTATGGTAGTATTGGAGAAAATCCAAACTGATTTCAGGAAAGAAAAAGTTACTACAAAATTCATCCTAAAAATTAAGTGGAACATTGTAGTTTTGAAAATATTTCGACGAAGATTAGAAAGTTAAAACACCTTACATCATCTTGCTCTACTTATCAACTCCACTAGAGACGTGATATTTATTTTTTTTCAGTTCTTTGTATAATAAGTCTATATCTATGTGATTGTAACAATAACCATTTTACTATATATAATATTGTGGATTTATACAATAAATGATAATAATAAATTATTGTATGTAACATTTAAGGTCAAACAACGACAGACTAAAGTGTTCATATTTTAAAATTAAAAAGGTTCTCAGGTCCTATTTCACAACTACTGTAATGCACATTTCAAACTTTAGAAAATCAAAGCTCTCAGTAAAGGAACATTTAATTTACCAAAAGGTTTTAGAATTAGAAGAAAACCCTGATGAGGGAGATTACTAAAGTTCTCGAGTAAACAGAATGGGGGCGGAATGTAAACTGCAGCGAGCGCAGAACCCTTTTATTTCCTTCACCTGAGAGATTCTAGAATGAGAATTCACTATCATTTTAAATAAGAAACAAAGTAGTTACAATGGCGCATCTAAGTAATTTTCGAAAGTATTTAAAAATCTTTAATTATACACAATTGCATAATTAAAAATCAAAGAATATCATCTTAAAAATATAGATAAGTATTGCAAATACAAGGTTTCAAGTCCCCTGAGTCAAAATAACCAGAAATTCTTTTATTACATAATTATATATTAACACTAATCATACCAAGACTTAATATATACCTATTTCTACCATAGCGGGTCAAATGACCCGACTTAATGTTTCATGCTTGAATATATGAAATATGGATGTTAGGAAGAAAATAAAAATATAAATTAAATTTATTATAATTAAACAAAATAGAACAAAATAATTAACATAATTAAACAAAATGTTGAGCATTTCTATTACAAAAGCAAAAAATAAAAACTTGTGCTCTTCCAGGTGTGCCACCTACTTGCATTTGTTGCCAAACAGATCCATCATTCGCAACATTTTGTTCATTTATTTCTACTTCACTTTCTTCCGAACTTGAGAGTAATCTTATTCTTTTTCGGCCACTACATACATTCACAATATTTTCCTCTTCATCGTCAGTCTCTGTTGAATCAAACTCATTTTTATTTGCAACCAATATATCTTCATTTTCAGAAAATTCATCTTCACTAATTTCTGAAAACTCTTCGCCAATATTATTTATATCTTCTAAGAACTTGTACTGTCTTGTTTGCTTCGACATTTTTCTGGGTAAAAAATGATCTGTATTACTATAGCTAACAAAATAAAATATAAGCTAGGTACTTACCAAGACTTTCAATTTTTGCCACTTTTTCTTACACTAAAAAGCTATTTTCAATCTAAAATTTGATATTTTCTTGAAATTATTCTGAGCTATTTTCGTTGAACTACTTTACGCAACAGTCTTTGGAAGAATGTGCAACTTACTGACTACAAATATGACTAGATAATCTCATAAAACAAAAAAATTCTCTCCGGGTCAAATGACCTGTTGTGGTAGATATCGGTATACAACAAGGATTACTCAGAATAAACAAAACAAAAATATTTTTATAACTGTACATTAATTACTTAGAAAAAGTCATGAAGTCAAATGTGCAAACGCAATAAAATTATACGTGTATTTTCAATGGAAAAGTTCAAAATGGGTCATTTGACCCGTTATGGTATGTTTAGTGTTAAATAATTATGTATTAAACATGTGTAGGGCAAGTATGTGGAATGTTACAGCAGCTTTTTCGTTAAAATCAAACAAAGGGAAGGCCACTTTGAGCGATCGATTTTACAATTTTCTCAAAAATGACTCCAACGATTTTGATAAAACTAAGTTAATTAATGTATAATTAATTAGTCTTTAATATCAGACAGGCCTTGTCTTCATCGAAATATTCTAATGGGGCTTCAATATTAATTGTTTAAAATATCTTTCTCTAATGCACCTTTATTTTTAGTTTTGTTAATTTAAAATAAATAACTTATAAAATATAAAAAAATTTGATTAATAACATAAGGAGGAAAAAAGAAAAAATAGCAACAGGAGTTCGGGTCGGAAAAAAACCGAGATTTGTTCCGAAAGCATTCATATATTCAGCTTTGTTATATTTTGTTATTTTAAACTGTTGTGTTCATAGTATTAGGTAAAATGTTTATATTCATAATTTCCACTTCAATAAACCATAAAATACTATTTTTATAGTAGGAGAAAGTTGTGTTATGTGCGCACCGCACCATGCAATAGTAAATTATATTTTTGAAAGTTTATTATTTTTATGTTTTTGTGATCTCCATTTTTTACATAGTTGAGGTTAAAGTTCAATAATTAGGATTTTTACAGCCACCATATCAGAACATAAAAATTAACAAATTTATTGATATTTTATAAATTTTTTTTTTTTGAGAAAATTACAAACAGTTTTATATCAATTTAATTTATAACTTAAAATGATTTTTTTTTGCTATCGATACAGTTCCTTAATAACTTTGGACTCTTTGAAACACTGAAATCGTAGCTATTTAAGAAATGAAATAAATTTTATGATTTTTAGGATTTAGGGGTTCTTGCCATCAGAGCTAATAGTTTATATTTGTAATTTTCACTTCCATAAAACCTAAAATAGATTTTTTTTATAGTATGAGAAAATTGTGTGCGCACTGCACCATGTAATGGACAAATTGTATTTTAAAATTTGTATTATTTAGTGATCTACATTATTTACATAACTGAGGTTAAAGTTCAATAATAGGGCTTTTTACAGGCCCCATATTAAAACTTAAAAATTAACAAATTTATTGATATTTTATACATTTTGGAGGGGACAAAAATTACATACGGTTTTATATCAATTTAATTATTTTTTTATTTATTATTGCGTTGGTTTTTAATTATTTATTTATTGTTAATTAAAATATATACAACTAGTAAATTTGCTGTAGGTGATAGAATGACATGATACAAACATGTGGAGAATCTACCCATTGATAGAACTCCAATAACATTTCTAGAAGATCTCGAGGCCACCTTCTTTTCAGACCCCAAGGAGTATTATTGGGTAATGGAGGAGAAGCCAGGTTAGAAACAAGTGGGTTTGGATGGTGGGGAAGTTTATTAGTGAAGGATTAGTATTTTTAATTTAAAATGTTTTTGTAATGGACTCCTGAAACAATGAAATCGTAGCTATTTATGAGATGAAATAAATTTTATGATTTTTAAGATTTAGGGATTCTTCCCATCATAGGTGATTCGGTTAGAAGTTTTGGAACCGCTGGGTCTAACAAATATAAAATGCATAGAGTTGTCGACTAATGTCTGCTTGTTCTTAATCACGCTTCTTGATCTACTCCTTGCACAATTACTGATTTAAGGTTTGAAGATGGCCACCTAATAATTAATTAAGTTTATAGAAACAAACTGGGTAAACTAAGATATCGTTCCGCTAACTAAGACTGTATCGAATTAAATCGGTCCAGAGCTGACTAAGCAGTTTTACTAATCGCAGATAAGACACGTCCTGGTCCAATAACGAAGATAATTAGAAAGCTAAAAGATATCCAGCAGGTATCATGTTTGATAGATATCTGGATATTATCTGTAGCTCTGATTCCAACTATTTAGCTTATAACAGACTGCTGCATCAGCACAATATGATTCTAAATACCTATAATCATACAACTGGGTTGCTATTTAGGGGATCCCTCTATGTCAAAGAAAATTGTAAAAACACCGGCATAAAAGATAAGAATACAATGCTTTAGAAACACTAGTAATATGGAAATCAAGATCAAGAGATCAAGAAAACGGCTTAAAACCCTAAAAGTACAAGAGACTAAGAGGAGAAAAGAGTGAGCTATTTAACCTCATTTTTTATTGATTAAATGTAAACTATGTATAATTATTAGTCAAAATTGATGAGTCTGCTAAGAATTGTAAAGTCCATAAACACAACTGTTGTTTCGGAATGTTAAAAAAAGTAATTTTCCATTCGAACTCCATATTGTTAAAACTATTAGCAACACTAGGAAACCTAATAGAACATTAAAAAAGAGTAAATGTACTCAAATATGAGACCTAATAGAACTATTTTCGTTAAATAGTTCCCGAGATACAGTTCTTTTAAAAGCAATATTTCATATAAAATGTACTGAAAAATCAGTAATTAGTGAATTTATTGTGGATAATCTATATCTCAGGAACAATGTATTATTAATCAAATTAAAGCTAGTTTAATGTGATATAAAGTATTTAATAACGCTTGTTTTCGTAAAAGTAGTATTTTTCATGATACTTGCTAAAATAAATTGATTTCAAGTTGTTCGGACACAATGTCATATTCATATACAAATAAACAACTACCCCTACGAAAATAAACGTTATAATACATTGAACTAGCTTTAATTTAATTGCTGGCAGACATCAGTATGTCCAATTGGTCCTGAGGTATAGTTTTCCATAAACCAAAAATACTGTCCAAACAGTTATAAATTGAAATTTTGTGAATTTATTTTTGAAAATATAAACACTACTACTTCTACGAAGACAAACGTCATAAACTACAAATTTACTCTTTTTTAAATGATGTTCTATCAGGTTTTCTAGTGTTGAAGATAGTTTCAAAGTTATGCAGTTTCGAATGAAAAATTAATTATTTTTAATATTTTGAAACAGCCGCCATTCTGTATACCCCCTCACTATACTTGGCAGACTTATCAATTTTGCCTAGTAATTATAATTTATTTTCATTAAAGTAATCAAAAATTGCTTGAACTGTAGCTATAGGCTAGTAAAGCAGTAGTTATAACTAATTTTCTAAAAACCTATAAGTCTATCATCTTGTAAACTAAGTCCATTATGATCTCATACTTTAATTACAACTATTAAGGTCAATGTTGTTCTATATGCACTTTTCAATATCTTAGGAGAGAAAACTAAAGAAAACATTCATTGAAAAAAAAAAATGTTTTTACAAATTAGAAAATGTACATAAGTTGACAACTTTAGTTCTTCAATGTAATAAAATGAAAAACTAGGTATAAAGATAATATTTAAATTGATAATATTAAAATCGAGACACCGACTAAGCTTTGATGTTTTATTATTAATATCAATAATTAAAATTTAATGAAATAAGGCAATTACACCTTCTACGCATGGAATGTTGGGTTACCAATCTGTTTTTCAGATACTAAAAATGTTGTCAGAATATCAAAATTTCAAAAAAGAAAATATTCGTTAAGATTTGTTTTAATTTAAAATTCATTAAAAAAAAAACATTATTACCTTATTATTTGTTATATGGTAATATTTAGGAACGAGAAATCTTATTAAAAGTATTTTTCTGGAGACAGTAGAAATCGGAGCAAGTCAATCTGTGAAGGCTCATTTGAAAAATAAGTAAAGGGAAAGTATTGCAACAGTGTATAATTTAGAAATATCAGTTGAGAAAAGAACAAAGATTAATTAAAATTCAAACAAAGGTGGTGACGGAAAGTTGTGCAATGCGCGCGCAGCACCAAATGTTTATAATACCTATAATTACAACTATTTTTAGCTTTTCTGACCAAAACTAGCTAGAAAGATGAGATATGAATCGTTAAGGAGTCAATTTAATTAATTAATAGATTAGAACTATGAACATGATAGATTTTTTTTTTTTTTTTCGTACCCTCCTAAAATTAAAATTAGTTTCATATGTGTACATATGGTGATGTGTTCCATATGTACAACTGGTATTTTTGATACCTTTCATTGCCTTTAGGCATTATAAGGTAGGATAACGTCTTAATTAATGATTGATTAGCTTACGCCAGTAGATTATTCGAGCGGGGAGGGGCCGTTCCGCGAACATGTTAGAAACTAGATACTATATTATTATAGAGTTTATATGCAAATCGTGAGAGTTCTCCCAATTGCTACACATAAATAACAAACATTGGGATTTTTCATTACCTCCTTTATTTGTATGCTTGATGATTACATACATATATATTACATGAAATATGAATATCAGTGAGATATTGCCTTGATATACCCAATGATATACCAGTGAGATATTGATATACCCAAATTATTTATTCAGTATATCAATCAATGCATGGTAGGAAGCAAAATGTTTTCTATTTGTTGCAAACATTGGGATGAAATAGGTTAACTTTTCTAATAAGCAACGCCAGCTAAATTCGTAGGAAGTTTGAGAATTAATGATGAGTTATGAGTCAGGGGTTACGCTTTAATTTACATGGAGATATATCGTATATCAGTTTGTTTATATATAACCTCTACAGATAAGGGAATATGTCTGGAAGCAGTTAATCTGCATTGTGTAGGATGGATCCAGGTTGTCGACCAGTGAGTCACTTATGCCTCATAAATCTACCTCCAGGCATAATATCGTTGTAGGCCACCTTCATCATTGGTTACATATTTTTAATAGAAAAATCCCCTTAAATTAACTAATTATCACGGCTAATGAAAATACAAGTTCAACGATTTCAAGTGGCTAAACAACAGAAAGTTTTGTTCTTCCCAAAATCCTGAATTATTTCAGATTTTTTTTCTGTCTCCCACGGGACTATAGGTTCATAACTTTTAAAAAAAGTTTCCTGCTTAACAAGCTTTCATCCAAATTAATTAAGTCGCAGTCTGTAACATAATAAGCTGTGATCCGTATTCAGTTTTGTAAAAAATGTGTTTATGTCATGTATAATTCTGTCTCCCCAAAGCATCAGTTTTTTCAGCCAAAACAATCATTAATTATTAATATATACTACTCATTTATAAAAAAAAATAATAATTATGTAAAATGATATATTTAAGGAGGATGAAAATTCGACTTTAAAAAGTAAATTAGAAAATATATGATTTATAAAAAACAAGTCTTGAATGAAGTCATTAAAAAATTTCTAAAACTTCAGCAATAAATTTTTTAAATTACAAGTCAATTTTTAATATGGATTATTTTTTAAAGAGACATACTGACTACCTAATTAAAAAAGTTTTTTAGTTATTATTTCTTATTCAACGCAAAAAGTAAAAAGTTATTAATAAAAAAAAATAAGTCATTAATGTTCTCTTTTTCTTTAAGGTGTAGTGGCATTGTCTATATGGATTTTTTTTTCTTTTGTTGCTGTTGAGGTCTACTTTAACAGAATAAATAATTCTTAATCATAGTTCTCTGGGAGTTAGTTGCACAGTGCTACTCACTACTTATATGTTCACATATATACTTATCAACATGATTAATAAGCAGAGTAGTAAAGCAACTGAAGTACATAATTATAGCATCCGTACATGTATGTATATTACCAACACTAGAAAAATTATCATGTTCTACCATTGGGATAATTGCATTGTATATGATTTAAACAAATAAATATTTTTTAGTAATGAATACCCTAAGTTATAATCGATCAAATTTATCATCAAATATCAAAATCTAGATATTTCTATAAATTCTAATAGATCTAATAGGAATTTGAGCCGAACATAATAGACAATAAACATGGTGAAGGATAAAACTGAATTATCCCTGATGCTTCATAATGTAATTTAAATACCATACACCGTTTACTTAGCCAAATAAATATATCTAAATTTAATGCATTTTATAAAATTTTAAAAGTCAATTAAGGAAATTAAGTACATTTTACACAAATAATGTCAATAAAATATGCGATGATGATTTAAGTTTTTTTCAATTTAATCATTTTTAAAATAATTATTAAAATACTTTGAAATTAAAACAAAAAGCATTTTACAAAGTTTCATTTGCACAATTTTCTAAACATCAGAATTCTTATAGCTTTTTTTATATTAACTTCCTAAACCAATAAAAAATTGAACATTCATATATTCTTCAAAAATTGTTTATTACTAAACTAGTAAACATCATGAATAGAAAAATGTACTTACATATCTGAAGATTAACTGTGATGGATGGATGTAGTTGCAAATTTATATAAAACAATGCATACATATTTAAGGGTAAAAAACACTATTAAACTAATGAAAACGTTTTAACATATTAACGCGAAACTCATAAAAGAATAATTAGAACAACGCACAAGAGAATTTAAAATTAAAATAGGAAATAAACGAATTAGTTGTATAAATGAACCTCAGAGTAATAAATCAAGCTTGGAGGAGATCTAATTGAGCCTAAAAAAAGGAGGGGAGATGTCTTTGACAGTGTTGCCACCGTCACTTCGGCTCATAATAATTAAATTCATACTAAAAATAAAGAATCCCTTCAATCATTTATATTAATCTACAATTAAAAAAATAAAGTTAACATTTAATTCTAATTTCTTTTTACTAATAAGGTTATTCTCTATAAGTCAAGGAAAATAAAATGATAAAACTACATTAGATTTGAAATAAGTGAATATAACCCTAATGCCAAGAGCAAAACTAACTTATACAATTAACCGTTCAAAACCTTATTATTATAATATTAAAAATAATATATATATAAATATTCGTAAAGCTTTTGTGATATCTTCACAACTATTTTTAAACATTAAAATTATTTAATATTCAAATAGTTTGGCATAGTTGTTAGATTGAAACGTTGCCAATGAACTTGGACTTGTACAAACAATTCTAAATGTGAAAAATAAACCATTGTCTTAACCAACAAATAAAAAATATCCAAGCAACATTTTTGGCTATGCTCATTAAATTTTTATAGGAATAAAATCTTCTAAGTCTAAATTCTTCTTATTAATGAATTAAAATTTCACTAAAAATAAACAATTTTCCATCTTGACTACATTACAATAATGTTATTAACACATATTTCTCATTAAAAAATTTCCACACAGATTTTAGATAAGTTACTGATAGTTCTTCTTGATTGAAATTTGTATTCACTTTTTACTAATGATTATAAAAAGTTTTTATTACTTATTTTATTCATATAATTTATAAATAATACCATTTTGGTTACTGAATATAAAAGTATTAAAAACGTTAAAATATTAATAATTTAAATTTAACATTTATTTTTATGAATTTTAAAATCTTTATTTGAAATAATTTTTCCTAAATTAAAAACGGACTATTAACCCACAAAACATTTTTACTATATACTTTATCATAATAGCATGCCATAGGCGTGGATGTCTAAAGGGTTTTACGACTTTAAACATCATTTATACTATTAACATTTCCACCTTTTCATTTTTGGGAATTTTTAAAACTAAAAGTATATGCCAACACCATAGTCGTAATATAACCCAATGCTTCTCTTGGAAGTTCTGTTGAATGATTAATATCAATTTAATATAACTTTTAATTAATTATATTTATTAATACAACTAATTAATTTAAACATTAAATAAAGTTTTCTACCAAAAACTGTTATAATTTAACCAGAATGGTCAAAATAGTCAATTTGGTGTAATCATATTATAAAAATTCGTAAAATACTATTGATTAAAATATAATTAATAAGTAATAAACAAAAAAATATATAAATAGGCAAATTTTGTTTTTTTATATTTATTAAATAATCACCCAAAATAAACTACTAAATGTTTCTACTTCCATATATTAATTACATTGTTTTTCTTATCTGTATTTAAAAATCCAATTCTTCAATAACATTGGATTTAATTTAACATATTCCATATGTTCAATAAAAAACAGTTAGATCGAAAATAAATAATTAATAATAACAATAACAATAATAATAATAAACGTATGTGGTAAAAACCGTTCATGTACTTTTTAAAAGAAATATTGCTAGATATGTTTCTTTCATATCCTTTTCCTGAAGCAGAGATGTTTGTGATCATTTTATTAAAAATTATCTTATGCGAATGGTTAAAAAAAAAATGTTGTACTACACTAAAGCATTTAGGTTTAATCCTTGAAAAGAAATTAAGTACTGTTTATTAACAAGCGGTTTTGCAAAGAGGTCTTGTGGTCAAGATTATACTTAAACGACTGGTTTTTCTTTCAAAAGGTCTCTACTTTATCTTGATCTCTACTTTACAACTGTTGGAAGTCTCACCAAGTTTCATCTGTCTTTCCATGAATTACTTGATAGTTAACAATAAGTTAACAAAACGTAAAAAGTAATTGTCTTAGAACAGTTACAAAAAAGAAATACAAGTAGTTAAAAAGATTCTATTTATCACTTAAAAGTAAAGACATATCCTGAAAATATCCCGGATGGATAGAGGAAATTAAAAGTGTACAGGGAGGAAAAACTAAATTTAAGGAAATAGCTCGTTTTTCAACAAAAAGAAAGAGGGGGAGGGCAGAAAAAAATGAGAAAATGAAAATTTATAACGGTCTATGAATTAAAAAAAAAATAAAATAGAGCTCTTTTTATGGAAAAATACTGGAAAGCTTTTGCGGAAATTGAATAGGAGTGTGTAATAATAGAGTTAAGTAGAGACATAAAAGGCACTCCTGAGACACAGTAATTATGATTTATTACAGGATGTCACCCATTCAACTTTATTAAATATTGTTGGAGATAGATCCTCTAATTAAATTCCTCTATCTAATTCTTTTGTATATTTTCTGTGAGAGACAGCAATTCGTAGGGGAAATATTAAACTAATTATAAGCAAAGATGAAAGGGTACATCTCATTTTCATTAATAGGAAGAAGTTAGAACATCTATTTAAAAATATAACCTGAACTGTTTAATGTAAATCATGAATCATAAATCACTATGACGAGTACTGGATACTCCCACGAACAAAGTTTTTGCAGACATAGACCTTATGTGGATTAGATCACTGAAATTAACTGCGGTGGTTTTATCATCTCTTACAACAGAGAGAACTAGAAGGTTTATTGAGTGACACGAGAAAGAAAGGAAGATGAAACAGGATATATATGGCTTCTGCTCCGCGAAGGCGGGATATGGACGACTATGGACTGAATAAATGAAATAAAAGAACCACGGAAATAGAAAAACTGTTGATAGAAAACAGCTCCAGCGTGTAAAAAAAAAAATTGTGAAACAGAAAATTCTAATTGTTTACATATACATTTAGATGAAAATGAATTAAAATATGAAACATCTGACATTTCACTAAGTCGATGGGAAATAAGTTAGGTTGAATGGAGGAAAAAATGTATATTTGCAAAACAAAGGTTGATATATATTATTAATATATTCTATTACTAATAAAACAGTTTTTCCATTATCAACATTATATCTTAATTAAATATATGGGCAAATAAAAATAAAAATAATAATAAAAAAATTAACATGATATAGATATTGTTGGGTACTAACAATGTTTAATTCAAGAGAAGTTATCTCCTCACAAATTACAGACATTTTACTTTATATTACATAAATCTTGCATAGTGTACTTAATAATAAATATGAAAAGATTTTTTAGAAATTCAAGTATTTTTAAAGAAATGAAACAAACATTTAAATTTATAAATAAGATTTCATAAAAACTGATAAACATAAAACCTTTCTAAAAATAACTTTTAGAGGGAAGGTATTTATTCCTGAAGGTAAGAATAAAATTTAAAAAGAGAGAAGAAACAGTCAATAACATTTCATTTAAATTGTATATATATTTAACTTATTTCAACAATCATATTTAAAAAATATTTCGATGCAGGTTATGATGTACTCAGATATTTGAAAAACAGAAAACAAATATAAACAAAATTATGTTGAAATCATCTCAACTCAACGTCAATTGTAGTATAAATAACAGAGAGACAGCGTTCAAACATTCAGTAAACATGAGTAATATTAACGTTCTTGTTTTGTTTTTTTAAATTCAATTTAATTCAAACAGTAATTTATTGTGAAGTGTGGGATTCTTGTTGGCGAGTTTCTCACACTCAGGATGGAACAATGAACTCGATGAAAGAAAAGTAAATATTCCAGGAAAGAGGTGAATCGACTAAAATTACTTTGTGAAAAGGAACTCCAAGGTTTAATTGTAATTACTAAAGATCTAATAACAGCTATAATAGTAGTTGTAAGCACATGTTATAAGTTTTGTTGAATTTGTTTTTTTAGCAACCTGAGGATGGGAGATATCCCCGAAACGTTGTTGATGTATATGAAATAAATTATTACATTTAAATAAGGAAGATTTGTGTCATTCACCAAATTCATATTAAAGCTATATATATATATATTATATAAGTGTATGTATAATCACGATATATTATATTATTAATTTAATAATTAATCAAACTACTCGAACGGTCCCGTATTCTGGATACCCAAAAACATCAAACTAACCAACCCTCTATTCCAAACACTGCAACCAGCGCCCCGACCTGGGCTGTGGCAACAAACAGCATTATAGCCACTTGTCATTATTGTAAATAGGTGTAGATTTAGGCCTTTAAGTGCATTAACATATACCATTGGTGTGCCCCATCACCAACAAAGATCACATTATATAACCTTGGTTATACACCTCAAAACCTCAACCACCACACTCACGTTTTAAAATGAAACCCAGTTTCTGAGAAAACCCCAATCTCAACACACAGCATACGTTACAACTACAAAACGATAATTTGATAAAGGGTTGTGAAAAAAAAAATAATAATTTTGTAAAACACACCTATGATGTGAGAGAATTATAGTGATTCTAATAATCCGCAATAGAAAGAAAATTACATCAGACCAGGCTCCAATAGTACAGAGTTTGCTATTTTAAACACCAAAAAAAAAACTGAAAATGAAATATTTCCAACGTCTATTATCCAATAGATATTATTTTTATCATATTCTGTATCATCTTGTTTTATTCTCATTATTATATTAATTCACTAATTGTAAATATACAGCTTTATTATTCACTTCAAAATACTTTCCGTTATTTCTTTTATTATTATTATTTTTTATTTAATTTTATATTAATGATTATTATTACATTTTTATTTTTTACTTTATTTTCATTTTAATAGTTGTTAATTAAGTTATAAATTGTACACTTTAGATCACATAATTCACATTGCCCTTATTTACCTTAAAAATTGTATAGCCTCCACAATAATGGTCTAAGCTTTAATATTTACATTTTACTTATGTCTATAATTTTTACGTTTAATTTTGGAACCGACCAATAGATGTTGTCATTTGATCGGACTATATTGGAGGTAATTTCTTTAATGAATCGAATTAATTAAAAAGACGAATTTTTTTTGTTGAAAAATTTGAAAAGTAACCTGCAGTTTGTATCGCCACTGTAAGAATTTAACGTCATCTGATTAGAAAATATTTGTGATAATGAACGAGTTTTATAATCATTATTGTTATTTATTTTATTATTATTACTTTTTTTTTTGGAGTTGAACAGATATAAAAGCAATTCTTGTTCATTATTACTCTTAGTTAATGAACCTTAACTTCAATCAATAATTACAATTTCAGGATCCAAGACACAAATAATTCAATTTTCATATTGAGACATTATCTGAAACTGATATGAAATCGTACCTTCAACAATATCGTTCGTTGCTCAATTCTTCCTCTTTCTTTTACAAAAGTATGCCAGCAATATAGAAATATAACTTCTTACTAAAAATCACTTCCTGATCTTGACCATTTATTTGAAGCTAAATTATTATATGAGAAATATTAAAAATAAAAAGATTGATTTAATAGAATCATTATATATCAGTCGTAAATATATACTGCATATAATATGCATTGTAAATATATACTGTTGTCTACCTACATACAATGCAGGAAAAGAATTTTTTTTTTAAATTGTTTGTCGGGGTTGTCTGGTCTTAGGCGATTTCTCCAGCCTGATATCTCTTTACAGAAGGCCCACGACAAGGCGTATTCATATATACTTAGAAAGGAAGGCCGTGCCAGGGGATGAGCCCTGGACACTGACGCAGGTAGAGGAGGTCTGGGTAAGAGAGTCTGAGGCAGAGTAACAGTTCTAGTTGCCGAGATGAAGCGGACGGACTAGAACTGTCATGATAGGAGCCAGCTTACTAGTTGCCGAGATGAAGCGGACGGACAAGTAAGCTGAATAGGTTAGGTGCAGCTCTAGTTGCCGAGATGAAGCGGACGGACTAGAGCCGGGGAGAGACGGGAAATTACACTGGTTGCCGAGATGAAGCGGACGGACCAGTGTAACCGTTCAGGATTAGGTTACAATCTTAGTTGCCGAGATGAAGCGGACGGACTAAGATTGCTGGAGTGAAGGAGAGGTGATAGGCCATCGTCTTAGGTGTGCGTATAGAAATAACTACTTTTGCGAGCATAGAATTGGCAATGAACTTCTCTATCTCAAGCAGTGTATATGCCACCTGTGCCATGACTAGACCCAGGAAAGGAGGTGGATCTACGATCGAATTGGGGGATTTAGAGTCCCTTATTTATAGGTCTAGTCCATGCGGCTGTGACCGAGAAGCGGTCGGTACATGTCTGCTTGAGATAGGTTCGTGCATTGCATTGTTATCATTTATTATTCATTGCACAGACATTGCTAAGTATTATGTACAGAAATTATTAATATACAAAAATTACAACCTGTTTTTACAAAATAATAAAATAAGAAAATTTGAGAGCTTCGGTGAGGCTCGAGGTGCTGCGCTCTGGTGAGCTTTACTTACTATACCGCTTCCACCCTCTCATTACATGTTTATCAATATTTATTACATATAAACATAGAAAGAAGATATAGTTAAGGAAAACAAAATGGACAACTAGATCCAAAACGTCGATGTTGAACGAGTTTGTTATGTTATGGTTTCGGCCAAGACTCCCATTGGAGTCCTATACTGCCCAACCATGGTTGGGGGTCAAAGTTCTTCATTTTGTGGGACCACCACTCAATGAAAAAAGTCAACGTCCCAGGCCGGATTCGAACCGGCACCGCCAATACATAAAATTGATAAGACTGTGTCTTTACCACTATGCGCGGCCCCTTGAAGAATTTTAACTATATGTCCAAAAAAAATGATAACTAATTAGATCCTTCGATAAAAAATGTTTAAAAAACTTAATAATTTAATATAATTATTTTTAACATAATATATTATATCGTATTTTCCTGTCTGGGTTAGTGAAACCTTGAATGGTTAGTTGTTTGTTGTTTTTTTTTGCTACTAGTGAAACTGAAAACTTTATTTGGAACCTTCTATTGAGGGGTGATCTAAATCTTTTGCTTTGAAAATTATTTGTTTATAATATTTTATTTAACCTTGAACCAGAACATATTAAATCGTAACCTAAAAGGACAATGATAACCTCTATAAATAATTTTACATTAAAATAACATGTAAATGTCAAGAAAGGTTTCCATATACCAAAATAATAGCAACCAGAAATGACAGAGGAAGCACAAATCACGAACGGGCCGTGGCTGGTGCTATCTGGCGGCGATATGTCGAAATTGGAGCAATCGATTGTCGAATAGCGGCCGGAAGACAGGAGGCAGCGCTAAATTTATGGCTTCACTTCCGCTCGGCAACGTGGAAAGGAAAATGTAACCAGAGCTACAGCCAAAGCATAAGTCAGTTTTATCAATCTTTTAGCTCATTCCAAGTACCTTTTGTAAAAGAATTACGGAAATGAATCCCGGTTCGACAACCCTTAATAGGAACGAGGAAAGAGGAATCAGTTGTCCCTATCCTGGAAAATTTAATCGTCTTTAAAGAAACCAAGATTTTATTAATTAACACGCTTAATCTAAAAGTATGACCTCTCGTCGATATATGTTAAACGAACCAATTCTTTCGAAACAAATTTACAAACCTTCACGACCTTTACAGAGGTCACGCAAGTATTGCAAGCACGTGATGCGGTTGTTTCAGCATACTACGACCATCCCCGATCCAGGGTACCTCATTAATCACATACACCACCAGGTCAAGGTTTTTCCGCAGGCCGCAATTAAGGATTGCAGTAATATCTATGTTTCTCGGAGGTAAAAGACACGACGTCACGGGACACTAACTCGCCGTACTTTGAACATAGTAAAAATATGATGTGTGAAAAAAAAAAAAATCAAACTCCCCATGTAATTGGTCTAGAGCATAGTTATCTATACCTCTGAGTAAAAAACAAAACAAAAACAGTTTGGTATTGATTCAATGATTCAACGTAAAAAAATTCACAAACTATAGAACCTATTAATTAATCAATAAATAAATAATAAATCAATACAACAGCGTCACTTCACCTCAGGATGTCATTGATCCACAACTAATTGTAATAATAATTACAGATCCGAAAAGCTCGTTAAAAGGCGTAGGTTACATGTATCCGGAACGCATGAAAATTTTCTGTATCCATTTCTGCCACTCTTCAAAACCTCGTTATGTCAATTCAATTTACATGGGTCCAGAAGCATTCGCGCTCCCTGGACAGTGTAATGCAATTCTAACTCCATCAAAAATAAGCAAATCCCTAGAAAAGGAAATTAAAGATATATGGCAATGAAAGTGGAATGAAAATCCAAGGAGTAAATTTCAGCGCACCTATACAGCTTTTTATTGACTATTGTTTAATCGTAAAATAAATAAAAATTGGTCTGTTACCAAAACCATACTCGTTTTAAGCATTTTATTGAAGATGTTCTAAGGTTTCAGTGGCTTGCGAGATTCACGATTTGTTTTACTATAATTACGGAACGAAAAAGGTGGTAGTAAAATTTAAAGTAAAAACACTAAATTAATATTTTATATCAATTGAATTTGAATAGTGACAGAATAGAGTAATTTTAAAAAAACTTTTCTAAATTGTTACGTTGCAGTTATTGCATGCCTATGTCATCACTTGTGATTAGTACAAAATCCAAATAAAAAATATATTGGAAGATTGTTAGTTGAGCGTGAGTAATAGATAAAAGGAAGATGGTCTAAAAAAAAAAAATCTCAAATACTAATTAAACTATTTAATGTAAGCCAACGTTTTAACGATTATTATTTTAACGACTTTTATTATTACTTTCCTTATTTTTTTTCGTCTTTTAGTATTTCTTGTATTTTTATTGCTTTGTTTTCATCAATTATCTCATAACCTTTTGTGATTCTTGTTCATTTATCCTTTTCACTCTAAATCATAATTTTAGTTTGTATCTTTTTCAGCCCTGATGAAGCCCTGTTGACTCTCACATTAAATAGATTAATTATCCTTT
>NW_027106719.1:184549-191714 GCF_000696795.3 Halyomorpha halys
TAAGAGGCCACGTCTTGCATCCATAAAACAGTGGGAAGGATAATAATTTTGTAAATTATAATTTTTAAGTGTTTGGAAAGAAAGTGTGAGCACAAGTTATTGCATGCCTATGTCATCACTTGTCATTAGTACCAAATCCAAATAAAAAATATATTGGAAGATTGTTAGTTGAGCGTGAGTAATAGATAAAAGGATGATGGTCTAAAAAAACAATCTCAAATACTAATTAATCTATTTAATGTAAGCCAACGTTTTAACGATTATTATTTTAACGACTTTTATTATTACTTTCCTTATTTTTTTTCGTCTTTTAGTATTTCTTGTATTTTTATTGCTTTGTTTTCATCAATTATCTCATAACCTTTTGTGATTCTTGTTCATTTATCCTTTTCACTCTAAATCATAATTTTAGTTTGTATCTTTTTCAGCCCTGATGAAGCCCTGTTGACTCTCACATTAAATAGATTAATTATCCTTTAAGTTTTTTTTTTTTTTTTACAGCAACGGAACCATCTTTCTTTTAAAAAATATTTTTTACGCATGATTCATATTTTTATGTAATTTATGCTCAACATTATCAAAAACAAAAAGAGATAAAAGATATTTACTTCGGAAGTTACGAGTATTAAAGAAATAAGCAACCAGCAATATATCAGAAGTTATTGGCTACAAACTTAAAAATAAATAGCAACAATATTGTTATATAAGTGCTAGCAAAGCCGATTGGTAAATGTATCTGGTAGTTGACAATGGTTGGTAAACTGAGTAGCTATATGTGATTATACCACCTGGATATTAATCTGTGCTAAGCTTTATTCTCATTCTAATTATTATATATTAAAATGAAAAAAGCTTATTTACTTTTTAAATACAATAGTTAACTATTTAGCAAAAGCTGAAATATATTTAATTGGTTCTTTGTGGGAGAAAATGTGATTGTAAAGTCGATCAGTTTAATTTCCAAAGCACAGGCGAGAAACCAAGACTTTGTTGATGAAGCCCTTGGAGGTGCGGTAATGAATAGTAATGAGGCAATAAGTGGAAGCAATCAATATGTTGATTTGAATAACAGCCCAGGTAGACAGGGTGCCCTCACCATATAAGACAAACACTCAGGCAAGAGTCCCATAGATACCATAACAAGCACAATTCTCCATAGTATATACTGATATAACAGTATATGCTGACAGTATATAATTTCCCTTATATATTTCATACAGATAAGTAAAAGTAGAATCCGACTATTGTCATAACAACTATGGAAAAACAATAACTATCAGATTCTTTCATATTTTACATTCATCCATTGCTTATTAATATTAGCGATGAGAGATAGTCCATTGGTTAAAATAAACATAATTAAAGTCACATACTTAAAAGTTATAATAGATTTTTTTAAATTTTTATGTTTTAATAAAAATTTGTTTTTAAACTGTTGTTATATTCTGTAAAACTGTTGTATTCCATATAGGAACAAAGTTGATACAACTTTGAACAAAATTATGACAACCTTTGTTCCTGCCTAGAATGCCACAGTTTAACAGAAGATAGCAAAGCTTTATTGTATAGAATGGGATCGGAAGTTATTGGCTGTTTTTGATTTTAAAGTCAATTTTTTTTTAAATTCTCCTTTAGTTATTAATCAAATTCTTTCAGAAATCCAATTTAATTTTTAATAAATTATAAATTAAATAGCTAAATTCTTTCATGGTTAAATGTTATCATTCTTTCATGATTTGAAGTGATTTTTACAGTAATATTCTCACAGAATAGAGTATATAAATTAGGAGGACATAATAATTTAAAAATGAAGGCCTAACGAACCCGAAGGTTCGATGGCGATACCACCAATCGCTCTCTACATACATCCTTCCAGTGATGCCCCTCCAAACTCAATTCTACTAAATCATTTTGAACTCAATCCTCCCATCTACGTTTCAGTCTACCCCTTGAACGTTTACCTGTCGATTTAGTGTTTATTAACGTTTTATAGATCCATTCGTTACTAAACCCTACAATCTTACACGCCCATCTTATACGCCGCAATGCTATAACTATAATTATATTTACCGGGTGTAGTTCCCTTAATTTGGTGTTGTGTAGTCTTTTAAATTCTGAAGTTAATTCATCCTTTTATGGTCCGAATATTTTACGTAATACTTGATTTTCGAAAACCTTGAGGCGCTGTTCATTCCTTAGTGTAAGAGGCCACGTCTTGCATCCATAAAAACAGTGGGAAGGATAATAGTTTTGTAAATTATAATTTTTAAATGTTGGGAAAAAAAGTGTGAGCACAAATTCAGTTTAGAAATTGAAATTATGAAGACATAGGGCACCGAAAATATCTATATATATTTTAATTTACTTTATTTTTTTTGCAACTGCTATAAATTGAAAAGAAAACTGTTGTAAAATGACGTGTACGACGAGGATACCTGTATTATAGTTTAAGTAGAAAATTAGCGGCAAGGGTGTGGCACTGCTGCGATGAGAAATCCGATGACACCAAATCACATACTTATGATTCTATAATTAAATAGTTGCCATCTTACTTTCACCCAAGGAAAGAATGCTGAAAAACCTGAACTCAAGAAGAAACCTAAGAAAGGACATGGTTTGTATTTATATACAGACCTTCACGTTACGTTTAGTTTTACGTCCATATTATATTCTCATACATACAGGATTATAGAAATATCTTCAACTTGACATCTGGACATGTGTTTTATTAGTTGGTAATTTTACATTTACTTTTTTTTTTTATTTATCTATGTAATTTATTATATTTTTTTATCACGTACCGACCACTAAGGACCACGTGAATATCACTGCATAGGCTTCTCTGGGAGTCTTGATTTTCTTTCTTCCCATCCCAGTTTCATGATCCTCCATTACATTTCTTTTCTTTCTTCGGACCACTTCATACCCCTCTTTTTTCCTGTTCCAAAATTGGCGAGATTTTTCAGTGTTTTCCTCCACGTGTCTCTATCTAGACTGTCGGTATCTGGAATTTTAAAGTGCTTTAATTCTTATTTTATTTGCCTCGTGTATCCTCCCATGCTTTAGTAGCTAAAAATATTGTTAAAGATCTTTTTGTCCAATCTTTCCTCCCTCATTCTTTTCATGTGCCCATTGAACACCAGCCTTCTGATTCTTATCTTGGTTTCCAGGTCTTTGATTTTCCTGTAGACCTCTTCGTTAAATCTTCGCCTGTAACGTGTTTTCCTGGCCCATTGAATTTTCTTAGGATCCTCCTTTCTATTCTTAGCAGCTTTTCCGAAATGGGTAAGCATATGGTCTCCATCCCGTGGTAATCACATGCCCGTTGTAAATGCCTTAACTTTGCATTGGAGGAGAAGTTCTTTTTATTCTATATTTTGCCTGTTTGAAAGCTTAAATTATATAATTTTTTTTTATTTTCTCTCGGATGCTCTTTTTCTCAGAACCGTTGTGACATATTATTTCCCCCAAATACTTAAATTTTCTGGTCACTTTTATTTTTCCATAATTACTGTTTACTGATTTTTTTTCTTGAAATTTACTTTAGTAGTCATGAGCTCTGCTTTTTCTGCTATTATTTGTAGGGTATTTATTTGACTAATAGCCTCTTCCTCTGATTTTGCTAACAGTATGAGATCGTCTCCAAATGCTAAACAACTTACTTTTATATGATTGCTTTTGTTCCCTAATATGAGCTACTTTTTTTCTCCAGAATTTATCGTGATTTTATCCAGGACTATGTAGAAAAGCATGGGAGACGAGCCTTGTCTTAGTAGCCCGGTTTTTATCTGTATCTGAAAGAGTTTGTTTATTAGACCCAGGAATTTCACTTTAGATTTTATATCTGCCATAGTCAGTTTTATCAGATTTATGGTTTTCTGGTCTACTCCATATTCTTTCAGAATTTTCAGTAGGCTTTCCCTATCAACGGTATGATAGGCCTTTTTAAAGTCAACAAAGAGATCTAATCCTTCTAAAGATTTTTCTTCCAGGTAGTGTAGTATTTTATGAGCAGTTTAAGGCTTAGCATTTGCTCCTATACATATTACATTATTTTATTCTGTTTCTTATTTTTAATTATTTAATTCTTTATGCATATTTGTCTTTTACAAAAGTTTCCAATTCTGTTTTTACTTATTTTATTGTATTCTGAATTATCTATGTACATATTTTTATTCTGTTTCTTATTTTTATTTATCTATGTACATTATTTCATTCTATTTCTTATTTTTATTTAACAATGTACATTATTTTATTCATTTTTTTAATTTTTATTTATCAATGTACATTATTTTATTATGTTTCTTATTTTTATTTATTTATTTGTTTTTGTATATTTTGTCATTACCATAGTTTCAAATTTTGCTTCGACTTATTTTATTCTTATTTATCTATATATATATTTTAATTCTGTTTCTTATATTAGTTTATCTACTTGTTAATATAAATATATTATTTATGTATTTTTTTTTTTTATAACTTTGGGATGAATGTGCTCAACCAACCCATTTACTTATAGCCCAAGACTGTGGCAGATTGTAATATTTATCAAAAAATAATAAATTCGAAAAATAAATTTAATTTTGTACTTCCTTATAGTATTTTAAATAACAGTAATACATTAGATTTTGTTTCACCATAAAGAACATGATCTCGCATTAAGAATATAAGAACCAGACAAAATTAAACATAATATTCTTTTAAAATAAACTAAATTTGAAATCGATCGAAAACAAAAACTATAAAAGACCCAAAATAAATTTATTCATTACATTAACCTCTACCATTAACATAAAATAAATCTATTTACTATTTTAATCACTTCACATTAAACAATTATCAATAATAACAACACTAAATAGTTTGCCATGTTCAAATTAAGTACTGTATATCAAGCAATGTTAAAACAGATTTAGTGGAATTGGGTCTGGAGGAGCATCACCGGAAGGATGTATGCAGAGAGCGTTTGGTGGTATCGGCATTGAACCTTCGAGTTCGTTAAGCCTTTACATAAAATTCAGCCATGAGGATTTAGACCTCCTATATTCCATCCAATTAGTTAATATCTTGATGTATAATTTCAAATTATTAATTTTTAGAGTATACCAAGAAGTATCGCAGTTTTGCCTAGCCTATTAAGTAGCATCCAACTGTTTCCACTAAAAATAATTTAATACCAGAGTCAAAACCGCTTTTTAACCGGTTTTAGTTTCATAAAAATAATGTGATGAAAAAGACATTTTTGTTTCTTAAATATCCCTTAGACAAGACTCTTGAGTACTGCGCGGTCGAGAATTTCATTTTTTTCGGATTTAAAACCCTCCTATAGGAAAAGAACAAATAGAAAAAACATTTAGTTGGTATCATACTTGGTTGGGATAGTGGTTAATAGTTTACATGAATTACAATTACGAAAGGAAATATCATCAATTAACAAACTCCAAGGACCCGTGTTAAAATTCGGCTGAAGCAGAAAATTATTGTCTTTTTTCACTGTAGCCATGAGTCAGCTCTGTGGGTTCAGAGGCCCTGCAGGATATAATTTTAATTTAAACCCATAAAGTTGGTATCATGACTTCTTAAACCCACAAAGTAAAACCATGACCTATACTAGTTGGAGACAACTCAACACAGTAAATAAAATATAACCGGATTTTTTTTATTCTTGTTGATTAAAGAATAGATTTTTTATACTTTCCGGTTATATTTTATTTACTTTTCAGTTTTCAATAATCATGTGGGAGTGGGTAGTCCATCGGTAAGGCAATGTGCTACAAACTCCAACGGACCCGGGTTTGAATATAATTATTTTCTGTTTCACTGTAGCCGTGAGTCAACCTTGTGGGTTCATAAAATGGGTACCCTTATTTGGGTAAGAATCTGGTAGTCAGGCATGATTGTGACCAAATCACCTCCTTGCACAACCGTTGGTATAGTACCAGTACTTCCTTAGTGCTGACGCTTCATTGTAGCGGTACAGATTTAATTTTTTTTTAACTAATTAAGGATACCTTTAATTTATTAGGTTGTCTGGTTATTTATTTTCTTCAAGTTCTTATTAATTTTTTTTTAAGATCTTGAAACTCATCCGACGCCCGAGGCCCCAAGGCATTAACCTTAGCGTTATTTACATATATGTTTGAACCATGATCCTTTAACTAAGTTGCTGAAATAGATTAAATCAGTATCATTTATTTAAAACATTTCCTTTTTTTATACTTCACTGCTTTCCTAAGCCTTTTCTTATCATGCTATATATTCCAAAACATTCAATAGCTAATGGTTTATTTTTTTACGAGAATATTATCTCAATTTTTGAGTATTAAGGCAATAAATTTATCCATGAAATTTCTTAACAGTTTATCTTCCCTTTTTTTCCTCATCCCATTCCAAGGAGTGGGGTTATTCAGAAAATGTTTGAATATTCCAAAGAGGAACCACAGCCCAGGGAAGGCATTAGGAATTCCTGGCCAACCTCCTCACTGGAACACCGCTCCCTCTGGACAGAATATCCCTTTATTACACCTTAGGACTTAGCATTACGTCCCTTTTACTTTTCATATCAAAGGAGTTCAAGTTTCAGAACAATTCAAGTATTAATTTCTCATTAGTTTTCAGTTGATGTAAAAGGTGAGTAAATTTATTCTCGATTTTCAATAATATATTTTAGGATTTTTTTTTATCAAAAGTCATTATATTAACTTTTGTAATGTTACTATTAAAACATAATTATAAGAGCATTTCATGTAATTAAAATTTTTTTTTAGTCTTGATTTGGAAATATTTGATTTGGAAAAATTTAAATTTTGAAAAAAAAAATTAAATTATATTGAATTGAATATGGTCCGGGTGCGGTAAAAAAAAAAAAAAAAGCTCAAATAGAAGATAATTATACTATTTTATTGAGCCAACGTTTCACCTCACGTTGCATGGCTTCGTCAGGGCTAAAAAAGATACTAACACTATAGTTACAAAAAGGAAAAAAAAAAACAATAAGTGTGAAATAACAGGGGTATAAAATGAAAAGTAAGATATAATAAGAAAAATTTAAAGGTTGTAAATAGTAAATGAAAAGGGTAATAGTAACAGATAGATAAGAGAAGAAATATTAAAGAAAGTAGTAAGATATAATAGGAAAAATTAAAGGTTGTAAATAGTAAATGAA
>NW_027106719.1:191764-194261 GCF_000696795.3 Halyomorpha halys
GAAATTTCATTTACAAAGTTTATTACGTTCCGAAATAATTACATTTGATTTTCTATATCCTGCGGTATCACATACGCTAAATTCTGTTAGAAATGCTTGTAAGAAAATTACCTAGTGCATTCTGATAAACTCATTAGATAAATAAAAACTAATTAAACTTTACAACATAAAATTTATCTATTCATTCCTCTTGGGTTCAGTAACTAACAAGGAAAATAGTACGTAGCAATCAAATTCAATGACAATAATCTAAGAAATAACCTAATAAATGAAGTTAATAAACTGTTTATATTAATTTATTTTTTTTAATTATTTTAAAATAATATGTCGATTATGCTATAGTTTTGTTCTCCCTTTTCCTCCTTTTATCATTAAAAAAACAAAAAACACATAAAAAAAAAAATAACATGCTTTTGCTACTTACATATGTTATTCTTTTGTGTATTTTTTACCCCAACTCATTTAAAGTAATTTACGTTCAATGAGCCAGCTATCATGGGTTAGAAATTGCATCAGTCAGTCGAAATATCTAAAATCCCTACATCAACCACAATCTACACGCATATCTCACACACCACAATAGCTAACTCCATAGTGCACGATAGAAGGGAGGCCTTGAGACCACTACCACACAGTGGTCAGTGGTCTGAACTGAGTAATTGTGGCTACAAAGTTAAATATACGAACATATACGTCAATTTTTTATGAGCGTGTTTACATATGCATAATTATTAGTGCCATTATTTATGCCAGTGAAATAATAAAAATTTATTCCAATCAAAGGTTTGCAAATCGTTAAATCTAATGCTTTGAAATATTATTTTACAAGATACAAGAGCTAGTTTTAGATTCAAGATCCGGAAATTTCAGTGAGTAAAAATGCTTCATAACAATAAATTTACTTTTCAATGGTTCAATCCATTATTTTTCCTACTTTTTCGTCTTATTTTCACCGCAAGGTGGTCAATGGTTGATTTCCCAACCGAAAGTTTCCCGCAAGATTCGGAACAGTTACTCCTAGATTTTATTCAGCCAAGGTGAAAATTTATTGATGGTATTTAATATAATAATTTAATAAATATCTTCTATACTTATATATTTTTAACAATATAAAATTCAAATCAAATCTAATAAAACTCGCATTTGTACATGACAACAAAGATCGAATTACAGGTACACTACTATTTGAGTTGTTTTTTTTACCGCACCCGGACCATATTCCATTCATACCATGTGTATGGTCAATCAATAATCTTCCATTAAATTATATTATTTCAATTTCTTGGGACAAGGTTATTATTTATTAAATAAATCAAAACTTGTATGCTTTTTTGTCTCAACACTTTTTATTTTTCACCAGTCCAACGTTTCGGCCATGTTAGCCATCCTCAAGGACATCTTCAATTAAAATTTATTCCTCACATTAAATTTAGAGTTACTTTTGCAGGCTATTCTGCCCAGGTCATTCATTAATTATAAGTTAAAAACCTATTTTTTTAATTTAAAATCATAAATATTTAATTCTTCTTATACAAGATTATCCACACAAATTCACTACCATATGAGAAGAATTAAATATTTATGATTTTAAATTTTAAAAAATAGTTTTTTAACTTATAATTAATGAATGACATGGGCAGAATAGCCTGCAAAAGTAACTCTAAATTTAATGTGAGGAATAAATTATAATTGAAGATGTCCTTGAGGATGGCTTAAATGGTCGAAACGTTGGACTGGTGAAAAATAAAAAGTGTTGAGACAAAAAAGGGTACAAGTTTTGATTTATTTAATAAAAAAATTAAATTTATTTCTGGTATAGAATTTTAATTTGTATCATAAGTGGATGAACTAACTTACCTTAGAAAAATTTAATTAAAAAAAAATTATATATTAAAATATCTATGCATATTTTAATGCCACGCCCAAGATGGATATAACGATAAATTATTTTTTTTAATTTCTTGGCTTCATGGATTACTTGCATGCAGTTCGTTAGAATTTTATCTCGCTTTCTTTGTATCCATCTGGCCATCCTTAATATGGATTTCTGGAATGCCTTCTCTATTCATTCAGTACCGAAGCCTATGTAGGAAATGTTTTTCCCCTTTCGTTTTCTTCTATCCCATTTAATGCCCTAAAAAAGCGTCCTGATTTAAATAATACAAAAGAAGTTCTTTAGAATATTGTCAACGTTATGCTTTTTGAATTACAACTCGATCCAGACTAGTTATATAATAGCCCGACGGTAGAATGGGGTTGTTCAGTCCAGACATCCAAAGGTTAGCACAGTCCAAAACATATAATTAAATAATTTAAGTGAATATTTTATTGTTTTATTTGCTACGTTAATAATAATATTAATAAGATAATAATAATAGTATAAGATTAAAATAATAGCTTCCGAAATTTCATTTACAAAGTTTATTACGTTCCGAAATAATTACATTTGATTTTCTATATCCTGCGGTATCACATACGCTAAATTCTGTTAGAAATG
>NW_027106719.1:194311-197295 GCF_000696795.3 Halyomorpha halys
TTTAACACCCTTTATAGTAGAATATATGTCTGTTATATGTTCCATATATGATTTTCCATATATGTTCATAAATACGATATACTGATATATGATGTATATATATATATATATATATATTTTCGATTAAATCCAATAAAATAACAAGGTATTTAAGACTTGATTAAGAGTTTTAAGAATTTTAAAATAAAACTTATGTTTTCGTTATGGTGAATAATTTTTTTTAAATTACATACTCCTCAAATGAGATATTAAACAATGAAGGATTCTCAAAGAACAAATCATTTAAAAACATTTTATTTATGCCTAAGCTTTCTGCGGCGTATAGGCGTATATCACCAAAAACCTCAACAAATAATTTCTTAATATTAAAAACTTAATGCTCACGAACGAAAATTGGAAAAAAAAAGTAGAGGACAAAATCGTTAGAGAATCGAATTTTCCATAAGAATTCGCCAGCATAATTGATAATCCGTCAACAAAGAAATCTGTCAAACCAAGAAATTGTATCCTCCTCCGACTGAGGATACTTAAATCATGGTAACAGATTTTTGCGTGAAATTTCAGTCACAAACGACTTTATCTTGACTTGTTTTAGATTTTCCACGATGTTTACGCACAAATCATAAAATACTTTGACATGTAAAATCGGTTTAATATTAAATTTTCCGTGAGAATCCTTTATTGAAATAGTAGATATATTTATTATAGATATCTTTAAGTTCCTATGGAAACTTACACAAGTTAAAATGTTTACTTCACTACCTAAAGAAATTTTATTCGCCATCCCTAAAGCCTAAAGTTCATCACGAAATTCCAAAAATCCTGAAAAAAAGAGTGTCTGATTTTTTAACACCCTTTATAGTAGAATATATGTCTGTTATATGTTCCATATATGATTTTCCATATATGTTCATAAATACGATATACTGATATATGATGTTTATCAAAATATATTGATATACTATTTATCAAGCAATTAGTAATTTATAATAAGATTAAAACTTTTTCAATAAATTGGAACTATCTATATATATTGATTGTAAATTATTTCGCCAAGAAGAATTGATCGGTATGAAATTTTCTTGTTACGAATTTGGCGCCAAACACATCGGAGATGACAATATATCAATCTACTCTTGGTCTGGCTCAAAACTGCAATCCAAGTTGTCATATTGTCTTAAATATATTTAATGTATGTTAAAGAAGAATAAATTTCCATGAGAATTTTTAAAACATTATTTGTGACAATCTTGGCAATTTACAAAGTAAAATTGTTTATATGTTTTTGATTAATAAATACATTTTGTTTCTATAAATATATTTAGAAATATAAAAGAGCTTCATCATAATTCAAAATATCAATTATCTCTTATTACATTAAATAATTGGGAAATATTATTTTGATCATATTCTACAGTACTAAGATATTTTTAAATGTTCTATTTAGTAGATGTATCAAACATGAGAAAATAGAATTTAAAATTGTTATAAATCTAACAGTCGATAGATTAATAATAAATTACAGAAGACAGTCAATATTATTTTTTATTGAGGATGACAAATGTTTTAAATATAACCAGTAGAGATGGTATCCTTTGCAGAAGTGCTTTCAAAATTTTTTGATAACTTTCAACTGAAATATATGATAAATATGAAAGCTAATTACCTCGTACCGTATTCCAGAGACAGACAGACAACACAGACACCTAACACTATTAAGAATCACCGAAGACTGGTGGCAGTAGTATCCCCACCACGCAATGCAGGTCCCCACTACCAAGGAGAGAGCTATCACAACAAACATGTCCTAGCGGTCCTCAGCAGATCCACGATCGATGGTTACCTGGAGGTGCTTCTTCAGCGGATCTCTGCTAGGATCTCTCTTCCTTCAACTCATTAAACTTCCAGGAGTTGAACAAGACTCGGGAAATCCAAAAAGGCGTTGTCAAGCAGAATAGTTCTTCAGTCTATATTAGAATTTGATGAACGGCAAGGTATAGAACGTACAATGACACAAATACAAAAGTATAGAACATGGTTTCCATCATAATCAGTTTTTTATGCATTATAATTATAATGCAATTATTATAACTTAAACGTAATTATAACGTAATTACATTAGGGTAGCTTTAAAGTGAATTTTGGGGCAAAATAATAATGCATTCACCAGTTAGAACCTTTTAACTAACACTTATGCATTAAGAGAGATAAACAATAAAGCTTTTCTAACAATATATTTTAGCGGACATTCCCATGGCACGTAGCCGCCTTCGAGGATTGCGCATGAGACACAACACTTTGACCTCATTATCTCTGTAATCCCTAGTCGTATCTTTATTTTTTGTTTTAATTAGAGAAAATTAAACATACAACAGAAAGTGTTCTAACATACTTTTCGATAGCTTTAACAAAAGTGCTAACTATATAGTAGTATAGTTTAATTTATAGCTTATTTAACGCGTATAGTGTATACGTGAGGCATATGTTCAGTGAACCCGCTATGCGTGTCATTCTATATCCAATCATCAAGGTCATGAAACCCATCCGCTCAGATTTAGATAGACACAATTCATTTCGTTACAATCTAGTGACACCTGTAACATTTTTCTCGAAAACTATTCAAGATATTATCATGAAAATTGACGAATATAAAATATAGATGACTTTTTGATAAAAATAAAGGCTTAGCGAACCGGAAGGTTCGAAGTCGATGCTACCAATCACTAGCCACACACATCTACCCCCCGTCCCAATCCACATCTAAGAGACCAGCTTTGATATAATACTTCCACCTACAATTCGGTTTGCCCTTCACACCTTTACACGTAGGTAAAGTGTTTATTGACATTTTCGGGATCCGCTCGTTACTAAGCCCTAACCTTACACACCCATCTTATTCGTCGCAATGCTATAACTTAAATTGTATCAAGCGGGGGCAGTTCGCGTCATTCGGCTTTGTGTAGCCTTTTAACTTTTCTGGAATT
>NW_027106719.1:197345-201162 GCF_000696795.3 Halyomorpha halys
TACAGAAATATAAAAATTAAAAACAAGATAACATTAAATCGTTATTATATTTTATATTATGAATTTTTATGGTTAAAGGGGTGTCATTATTATTTGTTATTATCATTAAATGTTTTTTGGAGGATAACAGTTGAAAAATTAAAGGTTTGTACTATAATATTAATTTGCATTATAATGTACTACTTAATTTGTATATATTAATACAATGTTTTTACCATTATAATGCCAGTCTCATCCATCTGGTACGATTTAGTTTTATTAGTTTCAATTTCTGATTTGTCAAAATATTTATAATTAGGTTATAAACTGCTATTTGAGACAACTTATTTTTTTTCTTTTCATCAGTAGGTTTTTTTTTTATCTTATGATTTCAGGTTCCTGTAATAAAACAGTAAGCTGTTGTTGTTGTTTATTGGGGCAACAGATCGTAGAGATTCACGGTTTCAAGTTCCTGTAATAAAACAGTAAGCTGTTGTTATTGTTTATTGGCGCAACTAAATATAATGATATATACACACACACAATTATACGACTACATGTTATTTGTACGACTCTATGGTCGAAGCTCATTGAAATCTCTCGAGTGCATTTTGTTTTTATATTCCACCTCAACAAAAATATGCGCTTATTCTTTTCGTAATTGTAGAAAAAAAGATTAAAAATTACGAAAAAAATATATACTTGTTTTTTTCTCATCCTGGGACACATTAGAAAAAGGGCAAGGACACTTATTTTTGGATGTAGAACCGCCTAAATAAAAATTTGGTAACAACTTCACAGTCCCTTGTGAGCTTCGTCACCGTTACTTTGTTACGCCAAAGCTTTTTATAATCCGTCATAACTATCAGTATATTGCAACTGTTGGTTCCTCAACCAAACAGTCATTATCGAGACACACCAGCCAGCGGCTTCCGTGCTAATAACCTCAATGGTCCGGTGATTTCAATTTAATTGGCGGAAGGCACCCAGCAGGTGGTCACAATTCTCATTCACAATTATTTCTTCTTTTTTTTCGAATCATTAATAGCACACGTTTGGAATGAAAAAGTTCTTAAATGTAATCACTGTTTTTTTATTGTTGCCATTGGACTCCATCACGTATATATAGTTTTGTTGCAGATATAATTCAAGTTTGATTTGGCAATGTGATAAATGATAAATTAAATAATGATACAATAACATGAAAATTAAAACTAAATTATTTGGTAGGTAATTTAAAAAAAAAATACCTCACGCACTAAATATTAAATATATGTTATTTATTTATAATATATTATATATATTATTTATAATATTAAAAAAATATTTTAAAAAATGTGAATAAAATAATTCATAAACTATTATTTTACAATAGTATTATTATACTTGATAATAAAAGTAAGTTAAAATATGACATACCATATATTACGTTAATTGTTATATCTTTAAATATTACGGTACTCTAGATCCCTTTTCTGGCGCTCAAGGGCGAAGTTTTTTGTTTATTCTATTCCTCAACTGAGCCAGGACTACTTTTGGATTGGTTTCTTGGAGATTTGTATTAGGGATAGTACAAACTAGGGATTACCCAGCTAGTTAAACGCTGATAATTTTATATGTTCCTCGTAATGACAATATTACTTCAGTTCGTCTTTTACAATTCCACATTGTGTAGCTTCATAAATTTCTCAGTCGACATTCCAAAACTCACGGCGCAATATCGAAACAAAACACCAAATCTTTTTGTATTTTTTTCGAACGTTATAATGTTTCAGTTATAAGACAACAATGCCATATCATTTCTTACAAGGTGTAAGTTTTTTCGGTTTCTTGTTTCCAGGTACTAAAACCATGACCTAAACTAGTTCTAGACTACTCAACACAGAAAATAAAATATAACCAGATTTTTTTAAACGTTTAACTAAAGAATATTTTCTTTATATCTACCGGTTATATTTTATTTACTTTTCAGTTTTCAATAATTATGTAGTAATAACTCAAAGATAAGGAAATTTTCTACAAACTCTAAGACCGGGGTTTGAATCCGCCTGTTGCAGATAATTATTTTCTGTTTCACTGTTTCCGTGAGTCAATCCTGTGGGTTCAGCAGCCCACCGGGGTCCACATGGCTTCATAAAGTGGGTTACCCTTAGTTGGGAAAACGTTTGACGGTCAGTTAATTCTGACTAAATCACCACCTTACCCCACCGTTGGTCAAGTACTGTTCCTTATAAAGAACTACACCCCTGACCCTACTTGAGTTGTAGTGGTACAGATTTAAATTAAATTCAATAATAAAAATATTTTATTATTAGTATTATTAATAATTTAAAAAAATAATTATTATTAGCAGTTTTTAAATTTTGCCATAGCTCTGCTGTCGTTAATGAATTTCTGCTCAAGATCGCGTTGGTTCAAGATCCTTCCACCTTTGCTGTAGCTATTCAATTGGATAATCTAATAACTTTTTATTCTGTACATTATGAGTATTTTTTATGTATTTAACGACACTCGATTTGTATTCAAATCCTGATTGGATATAAACAAAGCAGGTTTTTTTTTTTATCCTTACGTTGAAAATTTATTTTACTAAATTAATTCTTAGTTACATGATAAATTACTCTTTCAATGCTCATTTTAAAAAATCTGGTTACATTTTATTTGCTCTGTTGAGTTGTCTAGAACTAGTTTAGGTTGTAATAGGTTGTTGAAGTGAGACATGCTATCTCTGTTCTGCACTGGTACGATTTAGAGTTATTAGTTTCAATTCCTGATTTGTCAAAATATTTATAATTAGGTTATAAACTGCTATTTGAGACAACTTATTTTTTTTCTTTTCATCAGTAGGTTTTTTTTTATCTTATGATTTCAAGTTCCTGTAATAAAACAGTAAGCTGTTGTTATTGTTTATTGGCGCAACTAAATATAATGTATAAATTTGAGACAACTTATTTTTTTTCTTTTCATCAGTAGGTTTTTTTTTTATCTTATGATTTCAGGTTCCTGTAATAAAACAATAAGCTGTTGTTGTTGTTTATTGGGGCAACAGATCGTAGAGATTCACGGTTTCAAGTTCCTGTAATAAAACAATAAGCTGTTGTTGTTGTTTATTGGGGCAACAGATCGTAGAGATTCACGGTTTCAAGTTCCTGTAATAAAACAATAAGCTGTTGTTGTTGTTTATTGGGGCAACAGATCGTAGAGATTCACGGTTTCAAGTTCCTGTAATAAAACAATAAGCTGTTGTTGTTGTTTATTGGGGCAACAGATCGTAGAGATTCACGGTTTCAAGTTCCTGTAATAAAACAATAAGCTGTTGTTGTTGTTTATTGGGGCAACAGATCGTAGAGATTCACGGTTTCAAGTTCCTGTAATAAAACAATAAGCTGTTGTTGTTGTTTATTGGCGCGACAGATCGTAGAGGTTCGATGCCTCGCGCGATGTACTTATGAAATTCATCGTGCGTTTCTTGACGTGGTTTTCATAGGGTGAGTCCCACGCCTATTTTTTTTTTAGTATATTTTCTACCTTTTTTGCTTTGTTTTTTCAAAAACAAAGTTTTTTTCCTAGTTACGAGTTATCACAGCTTGAAGTTGGCATGCATTAATTCTTTCATATATTTTTGTGCACATATAGCATATGCCGTATACATATTATTGAAAGATTTTTATATATACCAATGTAGATAGTGGAAATACTAAAGATATATGAATAAAATATACAACATAGACAATTTAATACAGAAATATTTTTTTTTTTTTATTTATTTGTTGATATTTACAACTGTATAAAAAAATACAACCAGTAAATTTGATCATAATGACATAATGATATGATA